>NC_057797.1:621779741-622026728 GCF_018294505.1 Triticum aestivum
ATAAACTCCTAGCTAATTAAGCATGGCATAAGCAACTACAATCTCTAATTGTCATTGCAAACATGTTTCTTTCATAATAAGCTAAATCAGGAACGATGAACTAATCATATTTACAAAAACAAGAGAGGTCGAGTTCATACCAACTTTTCTCATATCAATCAGTTCATCATATATCGTCATTATTGCCTTTCACTTGCACGACGGAATGGTGTGGATAATAATAATAGTGCACATGCATTGGACTAAGCTGAAATTTGCGAGCATTCAATACATGGGAGAAGACAAGGTAATATGGGCTCTTTGTTAGATCAACAATAATACATATAAGAGCCACCCAACATTTTCATTATGGTCTTCTCCTCTCGACCCCAAAGGAAAGAAAAGAAACAAAACTATTTACACGAGAAAGCTCCCAACAAGCAAGAGAAGAACGAATTTTTTTTGGGTTTTCTTTTTTAATTACTACTACTACAGGCATGAAAAGTAAACTAACTAAAAGCTACAACTATTTTTTGGTTTTTCTTAAGGTTTTTCAAACACACAAGAAGAAAGCTTAAAAAGAAAATAAACTAGCCTGGATGATACAATGAAAAAATATGAGCACCGACAACTGGCATGAGTGTGTGAACATGAACGTAATGTCGGTGAGAGATACGTACTCCCCCAAGCTTAGGCTTTTGGCCTAAGTTGGTCTATGCCCATGGATCAAAAGTGTAGTTGGGGTCGTACTGAGAAGGGTCCTCAGATTGCCACTGGCTGGCGATCTCCTCCGAATTCCACTGATAAACAGACTGACGGTGAGGGTCAGATGGTGGCTCCGACTCTACAGCTGACATCTGGCTGCGGTAGGCATGAATGGCCTCCAGCAGAACAAGGTATATGCCTGAAAATATGTTGAACAAAGAGGGCCCAGGCAAGGTAATAAACTCACAATATTTTTTGTTAAATATCAAATTATATTTGAGTGTCTTGTTCTTATCCTTAACAATAAACTCATGTGCTACCATACTCTTATAACCTAGAGCAATAGGAGGCATCAACTTTTCCTCTTTCTCATAATGCCTGATAGGTATGTTAAAGTGTGCAGCAAGGCGCGAGGCAAAGATGCCTCCGAGGACGGGGCCCTTAGTACGGTTCAGATTTAACTGTTTAGCAACAATAGCGCCTAAACAGAAAGTAGTATCCTAAAACAAGGCATGGCGCAAAATAACAATATCAGTGGCACTAAGGTTTCCACAGTTCCGGCGACCAATTACGCATCTACTAGCAAATATAGCAGAGTAACATAGAACAGGAAAATGTATATATGCTAGTGATTCTCGCATCAGAAACTTTCCTCGTTTCCCCTACAGCAATCATATCAATAAATCTCTCCACATCATTACGATGTGGTTCCTCTATGCTGCCCTCAAAGGGTATCAAACAAATCTGGCAAAAATCATAAAGTGACATTTCCTTATGCTCATCATATAAATAAAATTCCACCGAAGGTGGTGATCTCCTAGCATGCAAATGAAAATTTTGCACAAAGATATTGGTGAGTAAGAGGTACTGTTCACACTGGACGTGTAGGAAGGTGGTGAGGCCTGCATTCTCAGCCAAATGATAAAAATCTTCATGAATCCCAGCTACTCTCAAGAACACATCACAAGGCCATTCACATGGCTGAACCTCCGCGGTACGAGGGAGATTATACTTGGGCTTCTTGTTCTCTTCACTTTGCTTATCCTTCGAGCTTCGGCTCGATGAGCCCCTCAAAAATCTCTTCATGTTTTTCTGAAATTTTATGAAATTTTTAGTAACGTAAAATAAAAGTGAACCAAACTCAACAAGATTGATAGCAACTACTCCTATAAGTGCCTAGAGGCTATATCATGCATTAAAACTACTTTTGACCAGATAAATTTGACATGCAAGCTCAAGAACAGGGTCACCTAAGGAGCAAAAATTTGCAATGAATAAAGCACTAGAACAAAAACTAATTGGACCATTGGAGGAGTCACATACCAAAGAACAATCCCCCAAAGCAGTTTTGTGAGCGGAGCTTTGAGCAAGGAGATCGAAAATGGCAGTAAGATGAGCAAGAACTCGGGTTTGAGCTGGCTAGTGATTTTTTCTAGAGCAAGACGAAGTGTGTGGGTGCAAGGATAAGTGGAGGGGACCCACGTGGGGTCCACGAGGCAGGGGGCACGCCCAGGGGGTGGGCGCGCCCTCCACCCTCGTGGGCACGTGGCTACTTCCGCTGCTGTGTTCTCAGTGCCAGATATTCTCAAATATTCTAGAAAAAATCATATTTGATTTTCAGGGCATTTGGAGAACTTCTATCTTCGGGGTATTTTTTATTGCATGAATAATTCAGAAAACAGACAGAAAATACTATTTTTGCTTTATTTAATATAAATAACAGAAAGTAAAAGGAGGGTACAAAGAGTTGTGCTTTCTAACTTCATCCATCTCATGCTCATCAAAAGGAATCCACTAACAAGGTTGATCAGGTCTTGTTAACAAACTCATTTCGAATAACATGAAACCGAAGAAATTTGGAATAACACTAGGTTACCTCAACGGGGATATGCACATACCCAACAATAAAATATCATATTTCTTCTTGACAGTAGGAAGAGGAAATTCAAAACCTCCAATAGTGATTGTTGAAATTTTTCCAATAGAATTGATACTGTGGACTTGAGGTTGTTTCCTCGGAAAGTGTACCGTATGCTCATTACCATTAACATGAAAAGTGACATTGCCTTTGTTGCAATCAATAACAGCCCCTGCAGTATTCAAAAAGGGTCTACCAAGGATAATCGACATACTATCGTCCTCGGGAATATCAAGAATAACAAAGTCCGTTAAAATAGTAACGTTTGCAACCACAACAGGCACATCCTCACAAATACCGACAGGTATAGCAGTTGATTTATCAGCCATTTGCAAAGATATTTCAGTAGGTGTCAACTTATTCAAATCAAGTCTACGATATAAAGAGAGAGGCATAACACTAACACCGCTCCAAGATCACATAAAGCAGTTTTAACATAGTTTCTTTTAATGGAGCATGGTATAGTTGGTACTCCTGGATCTCCTAGTTTCTTTGGTATTCCACCCTTAAAAGTGTAATTAGCAAGCATGGTGGAAATTTCAGCTTCCGGTATCTTTCTTTTATTAGTAACAATATCCTTCATGTATTTAGCATAAGGATTCATTTTAAGCATATCAGTCAAACGCATACGCAAAAAGATAGGTCTAATCATTTCAGCAAAGCGCTCAAAATCCTCATCATCCTTTTTCTTGGATGGTTTAGGAGGAAAAGGCATGGGTTTCTGAACCCATGGTTCTCTTTCTTTACCGTGCTTCCTAGCAACAAATTCTCTCTTATCATAACGTTGATTCTTTGATTGTGGGTTATCAAGATCAACAGGAGGTTCAATCTCTACATCATTTTCATTACTAGGTTGAGCATCAACATGAACATCATCATTAACACTATCACTAGGTTCATGTTCATTACCAGATTGTGTTTCAGCATCAGAAATAGAAATATCATTGGGATTCTCAGGTGTGTCTACAACAGGTTCACTAGAAGCATGCAAAGTCCTATCATTTTTCTTTTTCTTCCTTTTAGAAGGACTAGGTGCATCAACATTAGTTATCTAAGAATCTTGCTCAATTCTCTTAGGATGGCCCTCGGGATACAAAGGTTCCTGAGTCATTTTACCACCTCTAGTCATAACTCTAACAGCATTATCATTCTTCTTATTATTTAATTCATTGAGCAAATCATTCTGAGCTTTAAGTACTTGTTCTACTTGAGTGGTAACCATAAAAACATGTTTACTAATAAGTTTAAGTTCACCTTTAACTCTAGACATATAATCACTCAAGTGTTCAAGTGTATCAGCGTTTCAATTGTCTACCAACATAAGCATTGAAATTTTCTTGTTTATCCATAAAGTCATCAAATTCATCCAAGCATTGGCTAGCAAACTTAGTAAATGGAACTTCACACTTATCAAATCTATAGAGAGAATTTACCTTTACTACCTGTGTCGGGTTATCAAGACCATGTATTTCTTCAATAGGTGGTAAATTCTTAACATCTTCAGCTTTAATACCTTTTTCTTTCATAGATTTCTTTGCCTCTTGCATATCTTCAGGACTGAGAAATAGAATACCCCTTTTCTTCGGAGTTGGCTTAGGAGTTGGTTCAGGAAGTGTCCAATTATTTTCATTAGTCAACATATTATTCAATAGCAATTCAGCTTGATCAACAGTTCTTTCCCTGAAAACACAACCAGCACAACTATCCAGGTGGTCTCTGGAAGCATCGGTTAGTCCATTATAAAAGATATCAAGTATTTCATTTTTCTTGAGAGGATGATCAGGCAAAGCATTAAGTAATCGGAGAAGCCTCCCCCAAGCTTGTGGGAGACTCTCTTCTTCAATTTGCACAAAATTATATATTTCCCTTAAGCAGCTTGTTTCTTATGAGCGGGGAAATATTTAGCAGAGAAGTAATAAATCATATCCTGGGGACTACGCACACAACCAGGATCAAGAGAATTAAACCATGTTTTAGCATCACCCTTTAATGAGAACGGAAACAACTTAAGGATAAAGTAATAGCGAGTTTTCTCATCATGAGTAAACAGGGTGGCTATATCATTTAATTTAGTAAGATGTGCCACAACAGTTTCAGATTCATAGCCATAAAAAGGATCAGATTCAACCAAAGTAATTAACTCAGGATCGACAGAGAAATCATAATCCTTATCAGTAATAAAGATAGGTGAAGTAGCAAAAGCAGGGTCATATTTCATTCTAGCATTCAAAGACTTTTCTTTAAGCTTAGCTAATAATTTCTTAAGATCGGATCTATCATTGCAAGCTAAGAAGTATCTAGCAGTTTCTTCATCCATAACATAACCCTCAGGAACAACAGGCAATTCATATCTAGGGGGAGAATCTTCATCATCACTTTCATCAATATTATCAGTTTCAATAATTTCATTCTCTCTAGCCTTAGCTAGTTGTTCATCAAGAAATTCACCTAATGGCATAGTATTATCAAGCATAGAAGTAGTTTCATCATAAATATCATGCAAAGCAGAAGTGGCATCATCAATAACATGCGACCTATCGTAATCAATAGCATGTGTAGGTGTCGCAAGTTTACTCAAAACAAAAGGTGAATCAAGTGCAGAGCTAGATGGCAGTTCCTTACCTCCCCTCGTAGTTGAGGGAAAAATCTTGGTTCTTTGATCTTTCAAGTTCTTCATATGATCAGCAGATATAAATCCCAAGTGACTCAAAGAATAGAGCTATGCTCCCCGGCAACAGTGCCAGAAAATAGTCTTGATAACCCACAAGTATAGGGGATCGCAACAGTTTTGAGGGTAGAGTATTCAACCAAAATTTATTGATTCGACACAAGGGGAGCCAAAGAATATTGTCAAGTATTAGCAGCTGAGTTGTCAATTCAACCACACCTGGAAAATTAATATCTGTAGCAAAGTATTTAGCAGCAAAGTAATATGATAGTAGTGGTAACGGTAGTAAAAGTAATATTTTTGGTTTTATAGTGATTGTAACAGTAGCAACGGAAAAGTAAATAAGCGAAGAACAATGTATGGAAAGCTCGTAGGCATTGCATCGGTGATGGATAATTATGTCGGATGTGATCAATCATGCAACAGTTATAACATAGGGTGACACAGAACTAGCTCCAGTTCATTAATGTAATGTAGGCATGTATTCCAAATATAGTCATACATGCTTATGGAAAAGAACTTGCATGACATCATTTGTCCTACCCTCCCGTGGTAGTGGGGTCCTATTGGAAACTAAGGAATATTAAGGCCTCCTTTTAATAGAGTACCAGACCAAAGCATCAACACAAAGTGAATACATGAACTCCTCAAACTACGGTCATCACCGACAAGTATCCCGATTATTGTCACTTCGGGGTTAACGGATCATAACACATAATAGGTGACTATGGACTTGCAAGATAGGATCAAGAACTCACATATATTCATGAAAACATAATAGGTTCAGATCTGAAATCATGGCACTCGGGCCCTAGTGACAAGCATTAAGCATAGCAAAGTCATAGCAACATCAATCTCAGAACATAGTGGATACTAGGGATCAAATCCTAACAAAACTAACTCGGTTACATGATAAATCTCATCCAACCCATCATCGTCCAGCAAGCCTACGATGGAACTACTCACGCACGGCGGTGAGCATCATGGAATTGGTGATGGAGGAAGGTTGATGATGACGATGGCGATGGATTCCCCTCTCCGGAGCCCCGAACGGACTCCAGATCAGCCCTCCCGAGAGAGTTTAGGGCTTGGCGGCGGCTCCGTATCATAAAACGTGATGAATCCTTCTCTCTGATTTTTTCTCCCCGAAAGTGAATATATGGAGTTGGAGTTGGACGTCGGTGGAGCGTCAGGGGCCCACGAGGCAGGGGGCAGGCCCAGGGGGTAGGCGCACCCCCACCCTCGTGGACAGGGTGTGGGGCCCCTGACGTGGATTCTTCTTCCAATATTTTTTATATTATTCCAAAAATAATCTCCATTGATTTTTAGGTCATTCCGAGAACTTTTATTTCTGCACAAAAATAACACCATGGCAATTCTGCTGAAAACAACATCAGTCCGGGTTAGTTCCATTCAAATCATGCAAGTTAGAGTCCAAAACAAGGGCACAAGTGTTTGGAAAAGTAGATATGATGGAGACATATCATATGTATGTTGTGATTCCGTTAGTGGTGTCATGTGAACGTCGACTACATGACACTTCACCATATTTGGGCCTAAGGGAATGCATTGTGGAGTAGCAATTAGATGGTGGGTTGCAAGAGTGACAGAAACTTAAACCCCAGTTTATGCGCTATTCCGTAAGGGACCGATTGGATCCAAAAGTTTAATGCTATGGTTAGAATTTATTCGTAATACTTTGTCATAGTTGCAGATGCTTGCGGGAGGGTTAATCATAAGTAGGAGGTTTGTTCAAGAACAGCACCTAAGCACCGGTCCACCCACATATCAAATTATCAAAGTAGTGAACACAAATCAACCCAACATGATGAATTGACTAGATGAAATTCCCATGTACCCTCAAGAACACTTTGCTTATCATAAGAGACCGTTTTGGCACGTTCTTTGCCTCAAAAGGATTGGGCTACCTTGCTGCATACTTGTTGCTATTATCGTTACTTGCTCGTTACAAATTATCTTGCTATCAAACTACTCGCTACTTACAATTTCAGCACTTGCAGACATTACCTTACTGAAAACTACTTGTCATTTCCTTCTGCTCCTCGTTGGGTTCAACACTCTTACTTATCGAAAAGAGCTACAATTGATCCCCTATACTTGTGGGTCATCGCCCACTGCTCCTCGTTGTCGCTCCTGAAGCTCTTCTTCATGTCCTCCACCGCCAGCCACACGTGCGGCAGCAGCAGAGTCCCCCTCGCAACCACTGTCACGGCGGCGGCAGTCCTGCGCTAGCCTCCATCCTCACCGAGCACAAGCACGATCACGACAGCGGTCGGTCATGGTGCGGCACGGCAAGAGCACCGGGTGGAAGGCCGTGTGTGGCGCGCATTGGTGGCACCAACATTTTTGGTGTGGTCACCATCGTCTCGTAGACATGCATGTTAGATGTTTGATGAAATGCATAAACCAAAAAGTAACTTTACTCTGCTAAATTTAGGGGATCGTCTAGAACTGACCAAAACTTAGTGGAGTAAATATACTCCACTAACAGTTTTACTCCGCTAACTTTTAAGGGATCGGTTAGATTTTCCCTAAGATGCCCTCTCTCCCATCGACAGGGATACAAGGTGATGCGACGGTGGCTGGAAGCGGGATGATGTGCAGGTCCGCAAGATAGTCGGTGCTCTTCGGACGCCAGGATCCGGCTAGCGAAACGTCATCGACCAGCAGCGAGGTTGTTGTGAGCGATGAATTTGATGAAAAGTTTGTGTATACTCTCATTGATATGCGAGGGACGTGCCCTCCACAACCTTCATGTTCCCTCCGCGTTATCTTTGTGCCGTCGTCGGCCCATTCATGCTCACCTCTCGACCTCCACCTTCACGGCGTGGATCTGTCAGTCATGAGCTTAACTACCTTCGGGCGCCACGAGCTCAGTCCATGCGAGCTCCACCAGCTTTGACATCGTGAGCTCCATCTCATTGTGAAGTTCGGGGCATATTTGGTAGGGTGCATGAGGCCCAACTGAAGGAAAGATGCCCTAGAGGCAATAATAAGGTTGTTATTTTATATTTCCTTATTCATGATAAAGGTTTATTATTCATGCTAGAATTGTATTGATCGGAAACCTTAATACATGTGTGAATACATAAACAAACACTGTGTCCCTAGTGAGCCTCTACTAGACTAGCTCGTTGATCAAAGATGGTTAAGGTTTCCTAACCTTTGACATGAGTTGTCATTTGATAACGGAATCACATCATTTGGACAATGATGTGATGGACAAGACCCATCCTTTAGCTTAGCATTATGATAATTCAGTTTATTGCTATTGCTTTCTTCATGTCAAATACATATTCCTTTGACTATGAGATTATGCAACTCCCGGATACCAGAGGAATACCTTGTGTGCTATCAAACGTCACAACGTAACTGGGTGATCATAAAGATGCTCTACAGGTATCTCCGAAGGTGTTTCTTGAGTTGGCATAGATTGAGATTAGGATTTGTCACTCTGAGTATCGAAGAGGTATCTCTGGGCCCTCTCGATAATACACATCATAAGAAGCCTTGCAAGCAAAGTGACTAATGAGTTAGTTACAGGATGATGTATTATGGAACGAGTAAAGAGACTTGCCGGTAACAAGATTGAACTAGGTATGAATATACCGACGATCGAACCTCGGGCAAGTAACATACCGAAAGACAAAGGGAATAACTTATGTTGTCATAAAGGTTCGACCGATAAATATCTTCGTAGAATATGTAGGAGCCAATATAGGCATTTAGGTTCTGCTATTGGTTATTGACCGGGGAGGTGTCTCGGTGATGTCTACATAGTTCTCGAACCCATAGGGTCCGCACGCTTAACGTCCGATGACGATATTGTATTATACGAGTTATGTGATTTGGTGACCGGATGTTGTTCCAAGTACCGGATGATATCACAGACATGACGATGAGTCTCGAAATGGTAGAGAGGTAAAGATTGATATATAGGACGATAGTAGTCGGACGCCGGAAGTGTTCCGGGGGGTACCGGGTACATATCGGGTCACTGGGAGGAATTCGGACACCCCCGGCAAAAGATATGGGCCTTATGGACCAAGAGGGGAAACGCACCAGCCACAAGGGGCTGGTGCGCCCCCCATATGGGTCGAACCAAAGGAGAAGGAAAGAGGGAAAGGGAGAAGGAAAGGCGGGGATTCGGCCTCCCCCTTCCTTACCTCCTCCCTCCTCTTTCCTTCCCCCTCTGATAAATAAGGAAGGGGACATTGGCCATGGGAAGACCCCAAGTAGGACTCGGACTACTTGGTCGCCTCCTGGCTGCCTCCCCTCCCCCTCCCACCTATATATATGTAGGGGAGGGGGGCTAGCACACACCAGACAATTACCTAGCCGTGTGCGGCGCCCCCCTCCACCGTTTACACCCTCGGTCATATTTTCATAGCGCTTAGGCAAAGCCCAACGAGGATCACTTCACCATCACCGTCACCACACTGTCGTGCTAACGAAACTCATCTACTACCTCGACGTCTTCCTGGATCAAGAAGGCGAGGGACTTCACTGAGTTGAAAGAGTGCAGAACGCGGAGGTGTCATGCGTTTGGCACTTGATCGGATGAATCACCAAGAAGTTTAACTACATCAACCGTGTTGAGAAACTCTTCTGCTTACGATCTACGAGGGTACATAGGCACACGCTCCCCCTTGTTGCTATGCATCTCCATGGATAGATCATTACGTGTGAATAGAATTTTGTTTTTGTTTTCCATGCAACGTTTCCCAACACCAACTAGGCCCGTGCACTGCAAAAAATCAGGCATTTGGTAGTCTGGCCTATATGTGTTTCTCGACATGCGTGGAACTTAAAGCAGTCTCGGCCCAAACTGGGGGAAATGACCGATTCGGCCTTTTTCACGATCCAAGCTCTCGCCGGCATGTGTTGGGAAGCGTGGGAAACAACGAGGGGTCTCATACCACCTCTCTCCCGCCACCGCCTACTCCAATTCGCACCATTCTCCCTCACTCTATCTCATCGCCCGTTTCATGTTCTCCGATGGCCAACCCTCAATCGCGGCGCCCCACTCCCATCCCCATTGGTAGCGGCCCCATCCAAGTCTAGTGAGTGGTTGTCATGGCCTAGCAAGGAATTGACCTCAGGGCGGCTATCCAGGTCACTTCCCCCAACTTCACCAGGCCGCGTTCAGTAGCCATTGACTCACTGCCAGCATTCGTGCAGATCAGTGCGGCTGCAGAGGTGGCTCTATGGGAAGCACGTGGGTTGCTGGAAGACCATCGGGCATGCCCGATAGGGGGGTTTACCCTCGTGCGAGGTCTTTCTCCCTTTCTCGGTGTCAAACCAAAGGAAGCAAGGTCGGATCAGAGCATCGATGACAACACCCTTTTCCTCCACTATGTGTGTATGAGTAGCATTGACGCAGTGGCGAGGACCCTTGGATTAGGCCCTGTAATGGTTGGTCCATCTACGGCGGTCGGACCCCTGTTCCCGGCAAGGTTTGGTCCATGACCAGTGTTCCCTTCGGCGGCAACCGCTTCGGTATGCTATCATTTCTCCATGCTCCCATTACTAGTTAGGGGTTTCCGTTCGTTCTAAATCAATTGGATTCGTTTTGAACCCAACCCATTTGAATCGATTAGGAGCCATGTTATGTGCCTTCTTAGAGAGTGCTTACTAGCTATCATGACAATGCTAGATTGGTAGTTATGTTTTTGCATTGCTATCATGACAATGCTACATTCGTAGTTAGGGTGTTCTTGGTATGCTCACAATGCCAGTTAGGGTGTTCTTGGTTGATCACGATGCTAGTTAGGTTGTTGTTATAATCAGAATAGTTGCTAGGTCGTTGGTATGATCACTATAGTGTGTATGCACCATCACATAGTAGGTACTACGTTCTTGCATGATCATAGAAGGACAATGCATGTGCATGCTATAAATAGTAGGACTGATGTGCGTGCATTTGGGGGAGTTCTATGATGTACTGATCATAGCACTGCCCAATTGCAATTGACATGATAAGTGGCAGTTGCAATTGGACAATGCTATGATCAAATAATAGCACTACCCAAGTGCAACTGCCAACGATCATGGCAGTTCTATGATCAGTGCAATTGGTCACTGATCATAGCAATGCACAACTACATTCTACCATGATCAATGCACCATTGCTATTATCACTTCTATGGTGTTGTAATCATAGCAACGGTGCACTAATCATGGTTGAATGCAGTTGGGCATTTCTATGATCAATGCATCATTGCCTCCTTCACTGGTTACTTACTGTCATCCACTAAACTCACAAGGTAGTGAAGATGGACATGGACACTGTAGGTCAAGGTGCATGGTCATCGCTCGTGCCGAGGGGGGGCGAGGAAATCATCCCGGCAAACTAGTGGCTCAAGTGGGTGGACGTGACGAGCAGGCTAGCCGAATGAGCAAGCCGATGGGTATTAGTCGCATGCCTAGGCTTGGCCACGAGTAGGGGGCATGGAAGACACTCAGGTTCTATGTACCAATAATGGACGTTCGAAGACATTTCCATGCTTGTCATCCATGAGGTCTTCCATCTCGTGATGAAGAAATGGTTCGTCCTAAATTCTCCTCACGTCCTCTCGCTATCTGCAAACAAATGGTGTGAGTTCTGGATCCAGGTCCAGCTTCCATGAGCAGATGATGCTGGGGAGCTGCTGAGACTACTTTTGCCAGAAGCACAAGATCGTCCCTTGCGACCTGCTTATCCTGAGGCTGTCGGGCCTAGGCTTCAAGGTGCAGATCTACAGCGCCGGCACCTCCACCATCTGCAGAGTCAGGGCGACATCAGTCGTGATCTTCCTCCTCCCTAGTTTGTGTGTGTATGAATTAACTGTCTAGTGTTGGAATTGTTCTGAACTTGTCGTCGGTCGTCAGTTTTCTATTAAACTTGTAATATTTTGCCCAAGTGTCAATGCCTTGGGGTTGTGCAGGGGATGTCTTTTAAACTGATGTGGTAGTGTGTAATCTGTGGTATGCACTGATATTGTGTGTTAATGGTGTAAGAGTAGTGTTAATTATGTTGATGTTCATATGTGACGTCTATTATGAAGTGTGTTGCATTTGGATGGTAAGGCCACCGCATTTAAAAGGGGTGATCAGAACATCGCAGTGCACACAGCCAAACAGTTGTGATTTGCATCTGCTAACCCATGAAGCACAAATGCAGGCCACCAAATAGGAGGCATAATCTGGTCACTGATGCAACGTAGGCTACCAAACTACATGCACAACATGGTTTTTTAGGCTGCATTTGCTCAGCGAGGCTGAGTTAAGTTACACATGCAAAGGGACAAAAAATGGTGCAGCTTACCAAACAAGCCCCTGGTGTCTTTGTTGTAGTTGGAGGCCAATGAGGCATTGGAAAAGAGGGGGAACATTTAAATTCTGATATGTTGGTCCCACGTGGCAGTCTTAGAGCATCCCTAGCAGTTGTGCTATAAATCGGTACTGTCCCCTAAAATGATTTTGCGGGACCTCGAAGCTCCTAGCGGAATAGATCCAATCAAACGTACTGCATATTTAAAATCTAGTTTACGCTACTAAGTTCCAAGCAACACAACCGGAGTTCCTCGTACAACATACATAGCAGAAAACATAGGTCAAACAAATTTAAACCTAGGAAAGGTCGGCTCAGTAGTTGATGCCGAGGTAGAACGCCTCCTCCGACCGTGTGGTCCTCCTTTGTGGCGGCGAGCCGTTTGGCGGCTACTTCTTCTCCGGCCGCCACCGTATTCCTCGCAGCGAGGAGCTCCTCATCCACTTCCTGACACCTCTTGGTGTGTGGCAAAAAATGCTTCGTCAAGCTCGTAGAAGCGAGCCCACACGCTCCAGCCTTCACTGCAGCAGTGGCAGCCGAGTTCGCGGACCTGATTGTAATGCCATGGCTCGAGCGGACGGCCGGAGCTGGTGGCCTCCGCGTCGTGCACGGCGGCGACCCACCGTAGACCCCACGCCCGTGAGAACCTCTGGCCATGGATCTGCGAGAAAAGGAAAGAATCGAGCGAAATCGCTCATCGGAGAGAAAGAAGACGCTGGAGGGGGCGGAGAAGATCCAGGACGTGAACCCTAAAACGCCCTGACCTGTACATACAGTGGCGGAGGGGGATTTGCGGGCCGCCTACATAATTTTTATGGGTCGGGCCATTTTTACGGGATTTGTTCAGGCCTGAAAAAGGTCAAGAACTTTAAAACCGTCGGAATTATAAGGAACGGGCGAGGATATAGCAGATCTGCTAGGGATGCTCTTAGGGAAGAAAAATGGGGGCTAGAAGATGAAGGTTGCTATTAGAGTTGAGTGTAGTATTTAGAGGCTGAAAATGTATAAGCATCTCTTTTTTTGGAGGGAAATGTATAAGCATCTCTATTTTTTTCTTCCGGAGTTCTAAAATGGGACTAGCGTTGGAGAGACGCTCTAATCAGTACTGCCTGGCCCCAATCCATAATTCCAAACTTGCGGGCGCAATTTCAATATCAACACAATATGCTGCTCCCTTGTTACACGTGATATATACAACTGATATAGATGACGGTTCAGTAATAGACTAGGTGTATAAATATCTTAATTTATTATAGCCGGTTGTGACATTTTTATATTTTTGGCCGCGTGTGGCATTTGCTTCTTCATGATCTTTTGAGACTACTTGAGGAGATTTTTGAACCTATTTTCTTAATAAAATAACTGTGTGCATCGATGCAGAGGCCGGGGTTAATCTCTTTTTCTAAAAAAAATGCCGCTCCCTGTTGTCTTGTTGACATATATTAGCAGCACACGTATGCGAATAGGGTCTGTTTAGAACACATTTAGATGTGACATAGTTATGTCACATCTAAGCTGATTTTCATTTTGTTTATGGTTTTTTTTTGTCATAGTTTTTTTTTGTTTCTTGTTGATGCATTATATATTTATGGGAGGTTAGATATGACATCCTTAAAAATCATTTAGATGTGAATTAGACAAACTGATGCGAATATGGATGACACGTGGATATCGAATGCTAGCTAGACAGAGAGACCGAAAGCCCTGAACTTAGCGTCGGTAATGGCGTCAATCTTTCGTGCTGTCTCCGGCGATAGATGGTTCTCCCAATCCCCGACCAGGCCGCGCCGGAAGAACGAGCTGTTCTCCACAGCGCCCAACACAAGCTCCGTCTTGCCGCTCTTGGTCGCTTCGAGCCCGGTCATGTGCTCGAACGAGCACAGCTTGACGACGGCGTCCACCGCGCCGTCTTCCTCCTCCTCCGCGCTGAACGGGCGTCCGACAAACTCCGCCAGCCTCCGCACGTGCGCCGCAGGGTCCCGGCTCATCTCCTCGTACCTGAAGAAGAGCACCCGCTCGGGGTTCGCCAAGTGCGCGCGCCAGTACCCGAGGACGTGGTCCCAGTACGGCCCGGACGCCGACACGCCGTCGCAGAAGTAGCCGGCGGCGGCCTCGACCGAGATCGGCTCCAGCCCGTCCTCGGCCCTGAACTTGTTCACGAAGCTCCACGTCGAGACCAGCGTGTCCTTTGGGTTGCGGCACACGTACACGATCCGGCACCCCGACGCGGCGACCGACCTCGGCAGCGACGCGAGCGGGACGTGCGTGGCGAGGAGCCTCGGGTCCGGGAGCCCGGCGAGGTCCGGGACCCTGTTGCGCGTGTAGAGCTGGTACTCCAGGTGGCGGACGCACTCGTGCGGGCCGACGGAGTTGAAGGGGTGGCCGGGGCCGCCCGGGGCGTGCTCCCTCCGGTGGACCGTGGAGTAGAGGAGCGCCTTCATCCACGTGGTGCCGGACTTGGGCATGGTGGCGACGACGACGTCCGAGGGGCGCGCGGCGAAGCGTGCGTCGGCGACCATCGCGCCGACCATCAGAGGCAGGGTGCTGTACCAGCCCTTCTCGTGGCGGTAGAGCAGGTTCGCCCTGGAGAGGCCCCGGGAGCACGGCCAGGAGGACGCCAGCTCGGTGAACTGCCCGTAGAGCTCCTCGTTGGTTTCGGCATCGCCCTCTTGCGGCAGAATGGCTGGGGTGGAGAAGGAGGAGGACATTGTACGGCAAACAGTCCAAGCCAAGGTATGAGCAGGGATAAGGTAGCGGTAGCACAAGGTGCATCTTATAATAGATAGAGAAGAGTGGCGATGCACATGGAGCATATTGCTCCCGGTACAACTTGTGTTGTGGCTGCAACCACGGCGTATACACAACTCGATCGACAAATCATTTTCTTATCGCCACATCAAATTATTTGGCCACATTCGTCTCCAAACAAGACAACAAGACGGCAGTGATGTTGCCATACTTATATGTTTTGTATTTCCGTAGTTTAATAGGAAAAGATTTCCGTCACTGGATTACAGGCACTGTGTCCTGCGTGAAATGGACCGAGCAACATACTACATCCTTGTCCTTATCCTTATCTACTCTTCGCATCTTTCTCTCAGCCGTGCTCGAGGATCGCCACACGCCACCAGTGCCGCGGCAAGCCAGTCGTCCTACACACTACTGCAAGCCGCTCTCTCGAGTCCGCCGCCGGTGATCGTAGGAGGACACCGTTGGCCGTCCTTTCTCCTCTCCTCTTCCTCTCCAACTCCTCCTTTTCCCATCTCCATATGCCTGCTCGCCTGAGCCGTGCTCCAGCCACCATCAGCGAGCTGCGCCGCTTCGGCCTCCCCTCTCGCTGTCTGTGATCGCTCCTTCCGACGATATTTTATTATACTTTCCACAACAAGGGCCTTGTTGTAAAATTCCTTCCGCGCAACATTATCTCTGTTGCAAAAATTTCTCGATTCACACCACAAATGATATCAGCTTTTCGGTGTAATTTTTTTTGCAACATTAGTCTTGCAAAAAACCTCCTGCAATATCGTCTATGCTGAAAAAACTATGAAGACGAAAAAACTGCGACGCCACGTCTATTGCAAAAGTCCTCTCGCAACATCATCTATGTTGCAAAAAAAATTGAAGACAAAACTAAAAGTTTTGGGAGAAAATAACGCTTTGGTGGTTTGCAACAAAGCAATTGTTGCAGAGCGAGCTATGCAACATCTACCTGGTTGCAATTGACGACGCACCTCATTGGGGAGATCTGATAGCTATTTGTGGCTCAGTCCAACGACGTAAGAGGCGGCGGATGTTTTCAATTAACCCACCGACGGACGCGTAGCGTAGATTCCCATCACCTGGTGGATTACAGGCATTGCGTCTGCCGCTTCCAACGTTCAACACGTGTCACGTGTGAAATGAACCGAGCATCATACTATGTCCATGTCCTTATCCTTATATATCTACTATTCGTCTCATCCTCCCAGCTGTTGGGGATATTATTATTGGACATAAATCGGCCAGGAGAGGCCGGGTTATCCCCATGATGATTACTTTATTTGTAGCCCATGAAGACAAGGATGGTGGCGCTTCATGAAGACCCAAGGCCCAAAGGCGGGTTAAGGCCTGTAGACATAAACCGACATTGATATGTAACTTGTATTGTAAGATAGAAGGAATAGAGACCGAGCCAGACACGTTTATAATCCGGCATCGGGATTCTGTAAACCGACGGGCGTCGACCTATGTATATAAATGGGCGACCCGGCGGCGGTTTAAGGACAACACACAATAACTCGAGAGCCAGGCAAAGCGGATTCGCTCCCTAGTCATCGAAACCAAAACAATTCCATCACAACTGGACGTAGGCTTTTACCTTCGCCGAAAGGGGCCGAACCAGTATAACTCTTGCGTCCCTTGTCCGCTTTAACCCCTTTAAGCTAACCCATCAGAATGGCTCCACGAAGACATCTGTCGTGACAAAACCACGACAATTGGCGCCCACCGTGGGGCTATCGCACGATGGTTTCGAGTTCGTGAAGGGCAGCTTTGAAGGACTTAAGGGATACGTTGTGGGCCGGATGACTAAAAGTCGTCGCGGCAAGCTCTATATCGACGATGCAGGATGGAGTCCCAAGGTCAGCTCAATTGAGTACGGGTACCGGGTCCCCTTTGGTGGAATTCACGTCTTCATCGGCAAGATCGGTGAACCGGGCCCTAAGCCGGACATCTGCACCAACATCATCGAGACGGCTCAGCGTGCAAGGTCTGCCCAGGTTCAGCCCGCCGTAAGGCATGCCTGCGTAGGTCTCATCCATGGAGCAGAATATGAGGATAGATCGGCATCTGGTGGCGAAACTGTTGTCTATTATGATGAAGAGTCTTCAACCGGAGAGACCGAGTCACTGTATCAGCTGCAGGATGGCCGGATTAGTGGTGGTTCCGATGGCGACAGTATTCTGGACCCCCTTGATCCACCGAGTCGGGTCGCGGTCTTCATGGCCGGCACACAAGCAGCACAACACTCTTCTACCGCCGCAGTAATGATCTCCGGTTCAACAGCAGCAACACCAGCGGGAGCAGGGGGCTCTACGCCGCCTCCGGTTCAGGTTTTGTCTGATTTGTTCGACGATTTGGCAACGTTGCTGGCAGCAGAGGTGGACGCGGCAAACCGGGATCAACACAACGCGGAGATTGCAAAGGTGAAGGATCAGATAACTCAGGCTAAAGCGGACCTGGCGGCGGAGAACACCAGGATGGCTACAGAGCGGGCCGAGTTAGAGGCTCAGGCTTACCGGGTTATGCTGGATCAGAGTGCGTCAGATGATGTCATGAGGAGAAGATACCGGTCGCACCTTCTGCCACGTGGCAAGAAATCTCTTTAACACGCCAGGAGCAGACACCAGCAACCAGCTAGTGGTAAACCGGGCGGAGGCACCTGGGACCGAGGGACCGGTTCAGGCGCGCGTGGTGGAGCCGCCGCCTCAGCCTCGTCAGAATGATGTCCCATCACGACACGTCTCAACGCCTCCGAGTCATTACTCTAACCTGTTGGATAACATCGTTGCTGCCGCTTCACGATTGGCGGCCCTCCCGATCGTGGCGAGTCCCCGGTAGCAGTTGAGACACGACGGACTAGGGAGCTCCTTCAGACGGCCTTGACTCAGCAGCAGGCTTATTCATAAATGAACCGGCCCGATCAAGCAGCGCGCGGAATCGTAATCCGCCCCGTGGCCATAACCTGGCGGGCGGCGGTGGCAATGCTCAGGATGTAGTGGATCGCGCTAGGGCACGTCGAGAGGCCGAGTTAGCGGCGCAACATGAGGCCCGCCAAGTCACTCCGGTTCGTCCAACAACGTCGGTGGAACCAGGGGTTACCTCCAGTTCATTGGGGGTACCATGTCTCGTCCCAGCATTGCGCAATGTACGACTACCCAAGGATTTCAAAGGCCCCCGGAAGGTGACGAATTACACCACCAATTTATCCCCCGAGTCATGGGTGGAAAGCTATGAGATGGCAATGGAGATGCTGGATGTGGACGAAGCGGCGTGTGCCAAATACTTTACCATGATGTTGGAGGGAATAGCTCGCACATGGTTGAAAAATCTTCCGGCCAACTCTATTGGGTCGTGGGCCGAGTTAAGGGCCAAGTTTATCCAGAATTTTAAGGATACGTGCAAGCAGCCCATGTCAATCGTGGATTTAGTTGCCTGTGTCCAGGAGGAAGGAGAATCAACAACCCGCTGGGTACGCCGGGTTTCGGAGATTTTGCATTCATCAGACCGCATCAACGCTGACACAGCCGTTTTAACATTGGAAGGCAATTGCCGGTTTGCACCTTTGAAGCTAAAGTTGGGACGTCTCAAACGCCATTGTAATGACATGGGAACACTTATGGCGGCTCTGGTGAAGTACGCCGACTCCGACAGTACCAAAGACCCCGAGTCTGATGATGACAAGACAGGGAAGGGAAAGAAGAGCGGCAACATAACCCGACGGGTCATGGGAACAACGGTAAACGCAAGGCGGATAATAGCTTGGACTTTGTGGCTAACACCAACACCCAGGATAACGGTCAGCGGCGTAAGGGTAAACCACCGCAGCGGGGTGGAGGGTCAGGCCCCAATCTAGAGCGCTTGTTAAATCAGCCTTACCCAAAGCACGGATCAAAGGAGAGGCCAGCTATGCATCTTTGGAAGGATTGCTTCATTATGCCGGAGTTCAAAAATTTAAATCTCTTTCAATACGACAATGGACCGGCCGACGGTTTAGGAGGCGGTTTCCATGGGCCGGGTTATAGAGGTAGCAGCTCCAGTTCAGGATTCCAAGGCAACCAAACCGGACATGGCAATCAATGCAGTCAGGGTAACCAGGAAGGTTACAACCATCAGGGGAATCAACAGCAGCAACAATCGGGTTATTAGAGCAATCCGAAGCAGTTGAATAGTGGGCAGTATCATGTCTTCACCACTACCTTATGTAAGCGCGATCAAAAGCTTCATAAAATGGACGTGAACTCCGTTGAACCGGCGGTACCTCATTATCTGTGCTGGTCTGAACAGCCCATTCTGTGGAGTCGAGAAGATCATCCGCCCCGGGTTGACAATCCGGGTCATCTAGCCTTGGTGGTGGCACCTCAGGTTGGGGGGTATAAGTTTACCAAGGTGCTTATGGATTGAGGAAGCAGTATCAATATCCTTTACTATGAAACCGTTCGTCGCATGGGGTTAAGAGATAAGAATCTTAAACCGTCGAACGCCGTGTTTCATGGTGTGGTGCCTGGTAATCTGCATACCCAGTTGGCAAGATAGCTCTGGAGGTTGCTTTTGCAGATGATTATGATTCAAGATCGGAGGTGTTGACTTTTGAGGTGGTGAAAATCAAGAGTCCATATCATGCCCTGTTCGGACGACCGACTTATGCTAAGTTCATGGCAAGGCCTTGTTATGTTTATCTGCAGCTCAAGATATCGGGTCATAAAGGGACCATCACAGTACATGGGAGCTTGAAAATTGCTTTGGAATGTGAAGAGGGTGATGCGGCTTATGCTGAGTTGGTTTGTGCCATAGAGGAGCTGAAGTTTTATAAAGACAATGTCGATCCGGCAGATATGACTTCTCTGAAAAAGCCAACTATAGAGCATGATCCGGCACTAAAATTTAAATTGACTGAGGAGACTAAGCTACTTGACTTTGTTCCCGGCGATTCATCCAAGTAGTTCAGCATCAGCGCTAACCTAGATCCGAAATAGGAAAGCGCGCTCATCGAGTTCATCCATGAGAACCGGGACATCTTTGCATGGAAGCCTTCTGACATGCCAGGTGTACCGAGGGAACTCACTGAGCACACTCTTAATATAGATCCTGAGTTTAAACCGGTCAGACAGTTTCTCCGCCGCTTCAACAAAGACAGGCGTAAAGCTATTAGTGAGGTGGTAGCCCGGCTCTTGGCAGTAGGGTTTATCGTGGAGGTCTTTCAACCTGAGTGGCTAGCTAATCCGGTGCTAGTACATAAGAAAAACGACACTTGGCGTATGTGTGTGGATTACACAGACTTAAACAAGGCATGTCCAGTTGTCCCCTTTGCTCTCCCCCGTATCGATCAAATTATTGATGCTACGGCAGGTTGTGACCGTTTGAGTTTTCTGGATGCTTATTCTGGTTATCATCAGATCAAAATGGCAGTTAAGGACCAGGAGAAGATAGCCTTCATAACTCCCTTTGGATCCTTCTGCTATGTATCTATGCCTTTTGGGCTCAAAAGTGCCCAGGCGACTTATCAGTGATGCGTCCAGAATTGTCTGCATAAACAGATTGGGCGCAATGTTCATGCATATGTGGATGATATTGTGGTGAAGTCCAGAAAGGAGGAAACATTGATAGGTGACTTGAAGGAAACTTTTGATAACCTCCGGGTTTATAAGATGATGCTTAATCCGGCCAAATGTGTCTTTGGTGTACTGGCGGGCAAGCTCTTGGGTTTTCTGGTGTCTAACAGGGGCATTGAAGCTAATCCGGAGAAGATCACATCTATCACATCCCTGGCTAAACCGGCGTGTATCAACGATGTCCAGCGTTTGGCGGGCCGGATTGCAGCCCTAAGCCGGTTTATCAGTCGCCTTGGGGAGAAGGCTATCCCTTTGTATCAGATGCTAAAGAAGATAGATGACTTCGTCTGGAGTGATGCTGCTGATAAAGCGTTCGAGGACTTAAAGACACGGTTAGCCAAGCCACCTGTACTTGCGGCTCCGGTCGATAAAGAGCCCTTACTGCTATATCTGGCTGCTAATGCCCGGGCTGTTAGTGTGTCTATTGTGGTAGAGCGCAAGGAGGCTGGAAAAGAGTATCTGGTTCAATGGCCGGTTTATTATATCAGCGAGGTGCTTATTCCAAACAGAGATACCCACATTAGCAGAAGCTGGTTTATGGAGTTTTCATGGCAAGCCAGAAACTCGAGCATTATTTTCAGGGTCATCCTATCACAGTGGTCAGTTCAGCCCCCTTGGGAGATATCATCCAAAACAGAGAAGCAAATGGCCGGATTGCTAAATGGGCTATTGAGCTTGGACCTCACGGGTTAAAGTATACGCCTCGCGTAGCAATCAAATCCCAATCACTTGTGGACTTCATCAATGATTGGACAGAGTTGCAAGCACCAGAGGAAAAGCCATACAACACTTATTGAACTATTCATTTTGATGGGTCCAGACAATTGGAGGGACCGGGGGCTGGAGTCATATTAACTTCCCCACGAGGTGATAAATTTTGTTATGTTCTCCATTTAATGTTCCCTTGTACTAACAATGCAGCTGAGTATAAGGCCTTGCTCCATGGTCTTCGGATGGCTAAGGAAATGAATTTAAGCCGGGTTAAGTGTTTTGGTGACTCAGACCTGGTGGCTCAACAGGTATCTGGCACTTGGGATTCCAAGGATCCACTCATGGCGGCATATAGACGAGAGGTGGATAAGTGGCTGGTCATTTCAAGGGTTATCAGGTTGACCATATAGACCGGCGAAAGAATGAAGCGGCAGATGCTTTAAGTCGCTTAGGCTCTCAACGTAAACCGGTGCCACCCAATACCTTTCTAGATGTACTACATAATCCGTCAGTCAAGATACCTACGGAGGAGGATTTGGCTGTGCCTGACCCGGAGGCTCAATTGGTGGCGGCTCTTCATGTTATTCCGGATTGGACGGTCCCATACCTAGCATACATGAACCGGGGCGAGTTACCAGACGATGAAACCTTGGCCCGGCAGATAATCCGGCGATCCAAATCAATGACCATTGTCAATGGGGAGCTACATCATTGCAACGTCACAGGAGCATTTCAGCGTTGTGTCTCTCCTCAAGAAGGTTGTGAGATTTTGCGTGAGATCCACGAAGGAGATTGTAGTCACCATGCCGGTTCAAAATCCTTGGTGGCTAAGGCCTTTCGTCACGGCTTCTATTGGTTGACGGCTCATGCTGATGTTGAGGATTTGGTAAAGAGGTGTGACGGTTGTCAGAAGTTTGCACGACACGCTCATGTTCCGGCTCAAGAATTAAGAATGATTTCAATCACTTGGCCGTTTGCAACTTGGGTGCTAGATATTGTTGGGCCTTTTAAGAGGTTCAAGGACAAGAAAACCCACCTGCTGGTGGCGGTTGATAAGTTTACCAAGTGGGTAGAGGTAGAGCCAGTCAGTAAGTGTGATGCGGCCACGGCGGTTCAATTCATCAAAAAGGTGATATTCCAGTTTGGTTTTCCACACAGTATTATAAATGATAATGGTACTAATCTGTCCAAGGGTGCTATGGAAGAATTTTGTCAACGTGAGCACATCCGGCTTGACTGTCATCAGTGGCTCAGCCCCAATCTAATGGTCAAGCAGAAAGGGCCAATCAAAAAAATTTGAGAGGTATCAAAACCCGGCTTATGGTTCCTTTAAAACGGACGCTAATACGTCCATTTTGCATCATGCTTTTATATTAATATTTATTGCATTATGAGCTGGTATTACACATTATGTCACAATACTTATGCCTATCACATTTGTCCACGTATACTAATATTATTTCGACCGTTCGATTAGAATAATAATGGCTGAGATTTAAAAGATTTTGCGTAATATGCTATTGTTGACAGGTCAGCGTATTGAACCGTCACGTGCACACACATATATAGTAATACATATAGAAACAAGTCTAGATAAAAAAATCTATATGGATGCTACGTCTACACATGCATCTAGAGTCCGGGGACAATATTGGAGTTGCAGTACTAATCGGTGTCACACAAGGCAATCCTATTGATAGAAAGAGTCTGGTTGAAAGGAAATTAAACAAGTCAAATACGGAGACAGAGTACACGTGCCCCACAAGCAAACTAAGAAAAGGGCCACCCAATTAGAAAAACATGAGCGGGCCTATGGACACATCGATGCACTGCATATAGACCGTGTCTAGCGATAGAAAAATATTAAAAAAATACAAAAACAGCTATTTGTGTTTTTTTAATAACATCCGCATGTCCAACTATTATGTCGACACTAAATTAGGAAATTTGATCTCTACGACAGGAATAGACAAATAATGATACATATAGATTAAGAAAATATTGGAATAATTGCTTAGTATTCTCTCTGTAACTTTTTATAAGATGTTTTCCGAGTCCATGACAGTGTCAAAAAATGTCTCATACTAAGTTAGAGAGATTGTACTAAGATAAAAAAAATATTAGAACAATTGCTATATCTTACACCAAATATATTTTTATTTACAAAAAAAATTCCAATTTTCTACAAACATACGCATACATAAGATTTATAGTCAAAATACATGCTCGAGGTCGGGCCAGCGTGTGGGCCCATAATGTTGAAAGTGGATGCACAGGTGTCATGTTGATATCAGCATCTATATATATACGTAAGTTTCCTAAAATAACAAATCCATAAAGCATCTACTTGATAAACTAATTGGCCTCAACTAAAAATATATTTATAAATAAATTATCTTTTGATTTATAGAGAACAACTATATGTCTGTATGTTGGTATACAGTAATAAGAAATAAGTATAACAAATGAAAAAGTTAGTGCAAACACCACATATAACTTAAATTGCTAAATACAAAATAAGTTATGCATAAAACTATTATTAGGTGGATCAAGAAAATTATGAATTTTTACACATAGCTAAAGTATATTTTTGAAAAATATGTTTCCATACGAACTACATAGCTGGGAAACATGAGTCAGGACGACCTGAACCTGGGTATATCTACACCCACTTTTCTAAAATGGGTTTCAAAATGCCAAAAAAAATAATAAAAATATCACGCGTACATCTCCGCAAAATATGTGCGCCGCCCAATGTTTTGCGAGTAAATAATTTTTATTTTGGCTCGGCCAAAAAGACAAATTTTAGTATTTCTAAATAACGTTCCACGACACTTTTTTTTTGTCTTTTTTGCACATATCAAAAGAAGTTGTCACGTCTATGCATATCATCAATGATACATGTACGGAAAGACAACCTGCGCACTAGAATTAAACCTGCCTTTTGATTTTCAAAAATAAATAAATTAAACGGGCCTAAACTGGTGTATCCAAGTTGGCCGCGTGCGTGCACAGCAAGGAAAAATACAGCCTGAGTTTCCTGAGACACACGGAAGCACGTAACATCAGTTTTCTATTGATTTGCGTGGCCTGATTGATTTCAAGCATAGGAGGCAAGTATCGAGTGCTAAAAGCCTACTTTTTTTTGTCACCGAGGACGTGCAAAAAAAAAGCCTACTTTTTTTTCTCTCAATCCACCACGTTGGAGTAATTAAC
Organism: Triticum aestivum; assembly: GCF_018294505.1. Classification (NCBI taxonomy): domain Eukaryota; kingdom Viridiplantae; phylum Streptophyta; class Magnoliopsida; order Poales; family Poaceae; genus Triticum; species Triticum aestivum. The sequence goes on from NC_057797.1 coordinate 621,804,641, forward strand.
TACTACTATATCACATGCATGCACACGAGCTAGCACAATACTATCCCTAGAAATAATTACAATTTTTTACGTACAAGGTAAGGAATTTGGCACCCTCACACCTTCTCTAAAGGTTCAAGAGAGTCTATAGCAGTTGTATTAGCGTAAAGTAAGACATTAAAACTATATTATTTAAACCTTTAAATTTGATAATAACAAATAATAATAATAATCCAGTTCTGATATGCAGTCTACATATAGTCCAAAAATAGAAGCATAATACCTACGAAATAACCCTACTTGAATATATCAGGTCTGTATGACGAAGAATAACAGTTTTATTTCCAAGACAAATCCTCTCTATTATATCTTAAATATTTATTTTTGAAAGAAGCATATAAATCCATCAGTACATTTAGTACAAGTCGTTAAATATTACTATGAGAAATTGAGAGAATTCCAAATTACTAGAAGTGCAATCATAAGAATAGCTACATGATGCCATTGCTTCATCACTAAACTTACAACACAAATCAAAATGATGAAGCGGGTGCGGGAATAAATTGGAAGCAACAGAGCATGGCAAGCCTGATAAATAATTTAATCTGGGTATATTCCCAGATAAGCACAATTAGCAGGAAATTAGCGAGATGGAATGTGTAAGAATATTTAGCTATTTTGGTGAATCCCTTAGATGGCCAATAAATATAACTGATGATAGATAAAATTATAATGCCTTAGATGGCCAAGAAATATAAATGATGATAGATAAAATCAAGACGTGTATCTCTCACAAAAAAAATCAACATCCGTGGAAGCCTTTTGAGGCAAGAGTATTCACAAAGCAAGATTCGTAACTGCAATAAAACGAATATGGAGCACAAAGAAGGAGAAAATAAAAAAGACTTGATCAATGTTTAGATATCGTTCTTGGCGTTAAATTTCTAAAGAGGGCTTTGATAGAAATATAGACACCAATGGATTCAGAGATTTATAAGAAAAAAAATAGAAAACATTATGATACTCTAATTGTGTGCATGGTGAATCATACATTGACTTAGACCTTTTAATCAACAAAGTATCAAAGTTTGGATGTTATTCTCGATGTAAATTTTCTCTGCAAACTATTGTTTGAAGCTAGACACTAACAAATGTAGAGAAGTGGAAGATAAAAATCAAGAAAATGTAGCTTTGTGAATGAAGAAACATGCTTTATAAGCTAACTAATATGTACACTCAAAGAAAAGAGGTACTCCCACTGAATTCCAGATGCTTTTCCTGAAGATATCCATATCGTCTGCAATGATTTCCTATAATTTGAATGGTACATCATATGTTGTGTAGTGGTGACCTAAGTAAAATTAAAATCTATGGACACAAATGACTAGATAGTAAACAATCTGAATAACTTTTTTCTCAATATGTATTCCGGCTATAATTGTAATACCTAACATCCTACTAATGTCAAGTTGTAATAGTATATGAGGAAACAGAAACAGAACAACAGTACTAAACCTAGCCGCGCAAATGCGCGGGTGACCCTGCTAGTTCTCTCTTATTTTACAAGGTTTACATAAAGAGGGAGAATGCCGGCAGATGGGATTCTGGGCCGAAAAAGGAGCAAATATTAGAGACCTATTCTGCACAGCTCCAAAAGTCCTGAAACTTCACGGAAAACGTTTTCAGAATATATAAAAAATACTGAGCTCAAGAAGTTCACCAGGGGGGCCACACCCTGCCCATGAGGGTGGGGGGCGCGCCCAGAAGTCCTGAAACTTCACGGAAAACGTTTTCAGAATATATAAAAAATACTGAGCGCAAGAAGTTCACCAGGGGGGCCACACCCTGCCCATGAGGGTGGGGGGCGCGCCCTACCCCCCTGGGCGCGCCCCTACCTCGTGGGCCCCCTGGTGGCCCTCCGATGGCCATCTTCTGCTATATGGAGTGTTTCGATGAGGAAAAAATTGTAATCCATCTCCTCGGACGAAACTCCGCCGCCACGAGGCGGAACCTTGGAGGATTCAATTTAGGGCTCCGGCAGAGCTGTTCTGCCGGGGAAACTTCCCTCCGGGAGGGGGAAATCATCACCATCGTCATCACCAACACTCCTCTCATCGGGAGAGGGAAATCTCCATCAATATCTTCACCAGCACCATCTCCTCTCAAAACCCTAGTTCATCTCTCGTATCCAATTCTTGTCTCCAAGTCCGGGATTGGTACTAGTAGGTTGCTAGTAGTGTTAATTACTCCTTGATGCTAGTTGGTTTATTTGGTGGAAGATCATATGTTCAGATCCTATATGCATATTAATACCCCTCTGATTACGAACATGATTATTCTTTGTGAGTACTTATGTTTGTTCCTGAGGACATGGGAGAAGTCTTGCTATTAGTAGTCATGTGAATTTGGTATTCGTTCGATATTCTGATGAGATGTATGGTGTCTCTCCTCTAGTGGTGTTATGTGAACGTCGAATACATAACACTTCACCATTATTTGGGCCTATAGGAAGGCATTAGGAAGTAATAAGTAGATGATGGGTTTCTAGAGTGACAGAAGCTTAAACCCTAGTTTATGCATTGCTTCATAAGGGGCTGATTTGGATCATATGTTTCATGCTATGGTTAGGTTTACCTTAATACTTTTGTTGTAATTGCGGATGCTTGCAATAGAGGTTAATCATAAGTGGGATGCTTGTCCAAGTAAGGACAGTACCCAAGCACCGGTCCACCCACATACCAAATTATCAAAGTACCGAACGCGAATCATATGATCGTGATGAAGACTAGCTTGACGATATTCCCATGTGTCCTCGGGAGCGCTTTTCTCTATAATTTTCCAGGCTTTTCCTTTACTACAAAAAGGATTGGTCCACCTTGATGTACTTTATTTACTTTTGTTACTTGTTGCTCGTTACAAATTATCCTATCACAAAACTATCTGTTACCACTTATTTCAGTACTTGTAGAGAATACCTTGCTGGAAACCGCTTATCATTTTCTTCTTCTCCTTGTTGGGTTCGACACTCTTACTTATCGAAAGGACTACGATAGATCCCCTATACTTGTGGGTCATCAAGACTCTTTTCTGGCGCCGTTGCCGGGGATTGAAGCGCCTTTGGTAGGTGGAATTTAGTAAGGAATATTTATATAGTGTGCTGAAATTTACTGTCACTTGTTACTATGGAAAGTAATCCTCTGAGGGGCTTGTTCGGGGTATCTTCACCCCGACTAGTAGAGCAAAGAGTTGCTCCTCAACCTACTGAACCTACTGAAAATGAAAATGAAAATGAAAATTTCTGCTTTGAAATTCCTTCGGGTATGATAGAAAAACAACTAGCTAATCCTTTTGCAGGAGATGGAACAATGCATCCTGATGAGCACCTAATATATGTTGATGAAGTTTGTGGATTATTTAAGCTTGCAGGTGTACGCGAAGATGTTATTAAGAAGAAGGTATTCCCTTTATCTTTGAAGGGAGATGCATTGACATGGTATAGGCTATGTGATGATACGAGGTCATGGAACTACAAATGATTGAAATTGGAATTTCATCAGAAGTTTTATCCTATGCATCTTGTTCATCGTGATCGCAATTATATATATAATTTTTGGCCTCACGAAGGAGAAAGCATCGCTCAAGCTTGGGGAGGCTTAAATCAATGTTATATTCATGCCCCAATCATGAGCTCTCAAGAGAGATGATTATTAAAAATTTATATGCTCGGCTTTCTGACAACGATCACACCATGCTCGATACTTCTTCTGCTGGCTCTTTTATGACGAAGACTATTGAATTCAAATGGGATTTATTGGAAAGAATTAAATGCAACTCTGAAGATTGGGACCTCGATGAAGGTAAGGAGTCAGGTATGGCACTTAAGTTTGATTGTGTTAAATCTTTTATAGATACCGGTGTTTTCCGTAAATTTAGCACTAAATATGGACTTGACTCTGAGATAGTAGCTTCTTTCTGTGAATCTTTTGCTACTTATGTTGATCTCCCCAAGGAGAAGTGGTTTAAATATCATCCTCACATAGAAGTAAAAGTAGCTGCACCTATTAAAGTTGAAGAAAAAACTATCACTTATAATGATCCTATTGTTCCTACTTCTTATGTTGAGAAACCACCTTTCCCTGTTAGGATAAAGGATCATGCTAAAGCTTCAACTGTGGTTCGTAAAAGCAATATTAGAACATATACACCTCCTGAGCAAGTTAAAGTTGAACCTAATATTGCTATTGTTAAAGATCTTTTGGCTGATAATATTGATGGGCATGTTATTCATTTCCTTGATGAGACTGCTGGAATTGCTAAACCTTGTGCAAAAGATAAAAAACAGACCTGTGGTAGGCATGCATGTTATTTCTGTTAAAATAGGAGATCATTGTTATCATGGCTTATGTGATATGGGTGCTAGTGCTAGTGCAATACCTTACGACTTATACAAAGAAATTATGCATGATATTGCACCTGCTGAGATAGAAGATATTGATGTCACAATTAAACTTGCCAATAGAGATACTATTTCACCAATGGGAATTGTTAGAGATGTTGAAGTCTTGTGTGGGAAAACTAAATATCCTGCTGATTTTCCTGTTCTTGGTTCCCCACAAGATAGCTTTTGTCCCATTATATTTGGTAGACCCTTCTTAAACACTGTTAATGCTAAGATAGATTGCAAAAAGGATGTTGTTACTATCGGTTTAGATGATATGTCTCATGAATTTAATTTCTCTAAATTTAGTAGACAACACCGTGAAGAAGAATTACCTAGTAAGGATGAAATTATTGGTCTTGCTTCTATTGTCGTACCTCCTAGTGATCCTTTAAAACAATATTTGCTAAACCATGAAAATGATATGTTTATGAATGAAAGAAGGGAAATAGATGAAGTATTCTTTAAACAGGAACCTATCCTGAAATACAATTTGCCTATTGAAATCCTAGGGGATCCTCCTCCACCCAAGGGTGATCCCGTGTTTGAGCCTAAACCGTTGCCTGATACTCTTAAATATGCTTATTGATGACCCACAAGTATAGGGGATCGCAACAGCTTTCGAGGGTAGAGTATTCAACCCAAATTTATTGATTCGACACAAGGGGAGCCAAAGAATATTCTCAAGTATTAGCAGCTGAGTTGTCAATTCAAGCACACCTGGAAACCTAGTATCTGCATCAAGTGTTTAGTAGCAAAGTAATATGATAGTGGTGGTAGCAGCAACAAAAGTAAAGACAGCAAAAGTAATGTTTTTGGTATTTTGTAGTGATTGTAATAGTAACAACGGGAAAGTAAATAAGCGTAAACCAGTTTATGGAAAACTCGTAGGCTCCGGATTAGTGATGGATAATTATGCCGGATGCGGTTCATCATGTAACAGTCATAACATAGGGTGACATAGAACTAGCTCTAATTCATCAAAGTAATGTAGGCATGTATTTCGTATATAGTCATACGTGCTTATGGAGAAGAACTTGCTTGACATCTTTTGTCCTACCCTCCCGTGGCAGCGGGGCCCTATTGGAAACTAAGGGATATTACGGCCTCCTTTTAATAGAGAACCAGAACAAAGCATTAGCACATAGTGAATACATGAACTCCTGAAACTATGGTCATCACCGGGAGTGGTCCCGATTATTGTCACTTCGGGGTTGCCGGATCATAACACATAGTAGGTGACTATAGACTTGCAAGATCGGATCAAGAACTCACATATATTCATGAAAACATAATAGGTTCAGATCTGAAATCATGGCACTCGGGCCCTAGTGACAAGCATTAAGCATAGCAAAGTCATAGCAACATCAATCTCAGAACATAATGGATACTAGGGATCAAACCCTAACAAAACTAACTCGATTACATGATAAATCTCATCCAACCCATCACCGTCCAGCAAGCCTATGATGGAATTACTCACGCACGGCGGTGAGCATCATGAAATTGGTGATGGAGGATGGTTGATGATGACGACAGCGACGAATCCCCCTCTCCGGAGCCCCGAACGGACTCCAGATCAGCCCTCCCGAGAGGTTTTAGGGCTTGGCGGCGGCTCCGTATCGTAAAACACGATGATTTCTTCTCTCTGGTTTTTTTCTCTCCGAAAGCAAATATATAGAGTTGGAGTTGGCGTCGAAGGGCATCCAAGGGGCCCACTAGGTAGGGGGGCGCCCCCTCACCCTCGTGAGAAGGGTGTGGGCCCCCTGGTCTTCATCTTTGGCGAGTATTTTTTATTATTTTTTCTAAGATGTTTCGTGGAGTTTCAGGTCATTCCGAGAATATTTGTTTTCTGCACATAAAACAACACCATGGCAATTCTGCTAAAAACAACGTCAGTTCGGGTTAGTTCCATTCAAATCATACAAGTTAGAGTCCAAAACAAGGGCAAAAGTGTTTGGAAAAGTAGATACGATGGAGACGTATCACTTATCTTGATGAGAAAAAGATATATCATGTTATTATTAGTGCTGACCTTTCAGAGCATGAGGAAGAGAGATTATTGAAAACTCTGAAGAAGCATCGTGCTGCTATTGGGTATACTCTTGATGATCTTAAGGGCATTAGTCCCACTCTATGTCAACATAAAATAAATTTGGAAGAAGATGCTAAACCAGTTCGTGATCATCAACGACGGCTGAATCCTAAAATGAAAGAAGTGGTAAGAAAGGAAATACTAAAGCTCCTTGAGGCAGGTATAATCTATCCCATTGCTGATAGTCAGTTGGTAAGTCATGTACATTGTGTCCCTAAGAAGGGAGGTATTACTGTTGTTCCTAATGATAAAGATGAATTGATTCCTCAAAGAATTATTACAGGTTATGGGATGGTAATTGATTTCCGCAAATTAAATAAGGCCACTAAAAAGGATCATTACCCCTTACCTTTTATCGATCAAATGCTAGAAAGATTATCCAAACATACACATTTTTGCTTTCTAGATGGTTATTCTGGTTTCTCTCAAATACCTGTGTCAGCCAAGGATCAATCAAAGACTACTTTTACTTGCCCTTTTGGTACTTTCTCTTATAGACGTATGCCTTTTGGTTTATGTAATGCACCTGCTACCTTTCAAAGATGCATGATGGCTATATTCTCTGACTTCTGTGAAAAGATTTGTGAGGTTTTCGTGGACGATTTCTCCGTCTATGGATCTTCTTTTGATGATTGCCTGAGCAACCTTGATCGAGTTTTGCAGAGATGTGAAGAAACTAATCTTGTCTTGAATTGGGAAAAGTGCCAATTTATGGTTAATGAAGGTATTGTCTTGGGGCATAAAGTTTCTGAAAGAGGTATTGAAGTTGATAAAGCCAAGGTTGATGCTATTGAAAAGATGCCATGCCCCAAGGACATATCATGAAACCTAACCATATCATGAAACATATGGATCCGAATCAGCCCCTTACGAAGCAACGCATAAACTAGGGTTTAAGCTTCTGTCACTCTAGCAACCCATCATCTACTTATTACTTCCCAATGCCCTCCTCTAGGCCCAGATGATGGTGAAGTGTTATGTAGTCGACGTTCACATAACACCACTAGAGGCTAGACAACATACATCTTATCAAAATATCAAACGAATACTAAATTCACATGACTACTCATAGCAAGACTTCTCCCTTGTCCTCAGGAATGAACGTAATTACTCACAAAGCATATTCATGTTCATAATCAGAGGGGTAATAATATGCATATAGGATCTGAACATATGATCTTCCACCAAATAAACCAACTAGCATCAACTACAAGGAGTAATCAACACTACTAGCAACCTACTAGCACCAATCCCGGACTTTGAGACAAGAATTGGATACAAGAGATGAACTAGGGTTTGGAGATGAGATGGTGCTGGTGAAGATGTTGATGGAGATTGCCCTCTCCTGATGAGAGGAGCATTGATGATGATGATGGTGATGATTTCCCCCTCCGGGAGGGAAGTTTCCCCGGCAAAACAGCTCTGTCAGAGCTCTAGATTGGATCCGCCAAGGTTCCGCCTAGTTTTGGGACTTTTGGAATTGCGCAGAATAGGTCTCTAATATTTGCTCCTTTTCCAGCCCAGAATTCCAGCTGCCGGCATTCTCCCTCCTTATGTAAACCTTGTAAAATAAGAGAGAATAGCCATAAGTATTGTGACATAAAGTGAAATAACAGTCCATAATGCGATAAATATCGATATAAAAGCATGATGCAAAATGGACGTATGAACTCCCCCAAGCTTAGACCTCGCTTGTCCTCAAGCGAAAAGCCGATAACAATAAGTATGTCCTCATGTTTAGAGGTAGAGGCGTCGATAAAAAAATACGAACATGAAAGCATCATGATTATTCTCATAACAGCAATATATACAGATTTTTTTCATATGATTACTTATGTTCAAGTGATGATCTATTCACAATGCAAAAGTATAAATCATAAACCTTATTGGGCTCCAACAAACTATAATCTCAATCATTGAAGCAATTGCAATTTATCATAACATCAGAAAGAGTCTATGTCAGAGCTAAAAAGCAAGTCCACATACTCAACTATCATTTAGTCCTCCATAATTGCTAACACTCACGCGATACTTGTGGTTATGGAGTTTTAATCGGACATAGAGAAAGATAGGGGCTTATAGTTTTGCCCCACAACCTTTTACCTCAAGGGTAATGTCAACAATAATGGTTCATGCTCCCCTACATCCAATTATATATATATATATATATATATATATATATATCATGTTCTCTCCAACATGTTGAGCTTGCCAAAGGATAAAATGAAAAAGAAAAGGTGAAGATCACCATGACTCTAGCATAAGGTAGAAGATAATAATAAAGGATAGGCCCTTCGCAGAGGGAAGCAGAGGTTGCCATGCGCTTTTAGGGTTGGATATTTAAAATCTCAATGCGAGAGAACGTCACTTTATATTGCCCCTTGTGATATGAACCTTTATTATGCAGTCTGTCGCTTTTATTACTTCCACATCACAAGAGCGTATAAAGCTTATTTCTCCCACACCAATCAATCATACACATTTAGAGAAATTTTTATTGCTTTGCACCGATGACAACTTACTTGAAGGATCTTACTCAATCCATAGGTAGATATGGTGGACTCTCATGGCAAAACTGGTTTAGGCATTTTGGAAGCACAAGTAGTATTTCTACTTAGTGCTGAGGATTTGGCTAGCATGAGGGGGAAAGGCAAGCTCAACAAGTTAGAGGATCCATGACAACATACTTTATCTCAGATATAAGAAATACATAACTCATTACGTTGTCTTCCTTGTCCAACATCAACTCTTTAGCATGTCATATTTTAATGAGTGCTCCCAATCATAAAAGATGTCAATGATAATATATCTGTATGTGAAAACATCTCTTTCCTTATTACTTCCTATTAATTGCAACAATGACCAAAGCTATGTCTGCCAACCCCCAACAACTTTTAATCATCATACTCTTTCTATGTGAAGTCATTACTCTTAATAAGATCAATATGAACTTTTTGTTTCTTTTTATTCTTTTCTCTCTTCTTTTATTCACCCGAGATCATGGCAAAATAATCAAGCCCTTAACTCAACACTAATATTTATTATATATTGCTCACGGACTCGATTACAAAGAGAGATCATAAAGCAAAACTCAAAACTAGATCATGCCATAAACTTTATTCTACTAGATCAAGATACTACTAATAGGATCGAACTAAGAAAAACGGTAAAGATATGAGTTGTGATTGTGATACGATACCGGGGCACCTCCGCCAAGCTTGGCAGTTGCCAGGGGGAGTGCCCATACCCATGTGATTATATCTCCTTTGTCGGTGAAGAAGGTGGAGGTGACGGATAATCGCACATCGAGCGTAAGAGGTCCTCCAGCTTGCGAATAATGCCCTTGAGTGCAACAATATGCTCCTTCAACAAAATATTTTCTTGTGTGAGATACTTGTTTTGTATACGAGCTAACTCAATCATCTTGAAGGCTTTGATCTCAGTTGGGGTAAGAAGGTTATGATCAGGTTGAAATATGTCTTTTGCTGCTGGAGCTTGATCCTCTGTGGCCTTCTTGATCCTTTCATCCTTGTTGACCCTCATGGGTTCTTCCCTCTTCAGATCTATCTTCATTATCCAAGCATCGTTGTGACCATTGTTAGAGGAGGGAGACGACATGATGCCTAGCCTGGAAAACCCTGACAGAAAATAGCTCGAAACAAGAACAGAGGAAATTTGTGTGATACGGGAGTCAAAACCTTCGGGAGGTTATATAATGAATTTTTACCGACCAAAATACGTAACGCGTAAGAAAACGGAGTCCGGAAGGCACACGAGGTGCTCACGAGGTAGGGGGGCGCGCCCAGGGGGATAGGCCGCGCCCACCACCCTCGTGGGGCCCTCGTGTCCTTCCCGGACTGCTACTTATTTTTCTATTTTTCTAAATATTCCAAAACGGAGAAATATTGCCTTAAAATTGTTTTGGGAGTCGGTTTACTTACCGTACCACATACCTATTCCTTTTCGGAGTCTGAAACGTTCCGGAAAGTGTTTATGTATTCCTCCGGGGTTACGGTTTCAATAATATTGGTTTCAACATTTATTGACCGTTTACCACCTTGGGATTTGTGCCCTTGAAGTTATTGATTTTTATGGCACCGGGACGATAGACCTCTTCGATAACATAGGGGCCTTCCCATTTAGAGAGTAGTTTTCCTGCAAAAAATCTTAAACGAGAATTGTATAGCAATACATAATCACCTACATTAAACTCACGCTTTTGTATCCTTTTGTCATGCCATCTTTTAACTTTTTCTTTAAACAACTTGGCATTTTCATATGCTTGGGTTCTCCATTCATCAAGTGAGCTAATATCAAATAACCTCTTCTCACCGGCAAGTTTAAAATCATAGTTAAGCTCTTTAATAGCCCAATATGCCTTATGTTCTAGTTCGAGAGGTAAGTGACATGCTTTTCCATAAACCATTTTATACGGAGACATACCCATAGGATTTTTGTATGCAGTTCTATAAGCCCATAATGCATCATCAAGTTTCCTAGACCAATTCTTTCTAGACCTATTAACAGTCTTTTGCAAAATTAATTTGAGCTCTCTATTGCTCAACTCTACTTGATCACTAGACTGTGGGTGATAAGGAGATGCAATTCTATGATTAACATCATATTTAGCAAGCATTTTATGGAAAACACCATGAATAAAGTGTGAACCACCATCAGTCATTAAATATCTAGGGACTCCAAACCTCGGGAAAATAACTTCCTTAAGCATTTTAATAGAAGCGTTATGATCAACACTACTAGTTGGAATAGCTTCTACCCACTTAGTAACGTAATCAACAGCAACTAGAATATGTGTGTATCCATTAGAGGCAGGAAAAGGTCCCATATAATCAAAGCCCCAAACATCAAATGGTTCAATAACAAGTGAATAATTCATAGGCATTTCTTGACGTCTACTAATATTACCAATTCTTTGACATTCATCACAAGACAAGACAAACTTACGGGCATCCTTGAAGAGAGTAGGCCAATAAAAACCAGATTGCAATACCTTATGTCCAGTTCTATCTCCAGCGTGGTGTCCTCCATAAGACTCGGAATGACACTTGCGTAGGATCTGTTCCTGTTCATGCTCAGGTACACGACGTCTAATAACACCATCTACTCCTTTATAAAGATGGGGGTCATCCCAAAAGTAATGTCTTAAATCATAGAAGAACTTTTTCATGTGTTGGTATGTGAAGCTAGGTGGTATGAATTTAGCAACAATATAATTAGCATAATCAGCATACCATGGAGTACTATGATAAGTACTTATAACATTTAATTGTTCATCAGGAAAGTTATCATTAATAGGTAGTGGGTCATCAAGAATATTTTCTAACCTAGACAGGTTGTCTACAACGGGGTTCTCAGCTCCCTTTCTATCAACAATATGCAAATCAAATTCTTGAAGCAAGAGGACCCATATAATAAGTCTAGGTTTAACATCTTTCTTTTCCATAAGATATTAAATAGCAGCATGATCAGTTTGAATAGTTACTTTAGAATCAACAATATAAGATCTGAACTTATCACAAGCAAATACAAGTGCTAAAAGCTCTTTTTCAGTAGTAGCATAATTTCTTTGAGCATTGTCTAGAGTCTTACTAGCATAATGAATAACATTTAATTTCTTATCAACTCTTTGCCCTAGAACAGCACCTACAGCATAATCACTAGCATCACACATAATTTCAAAGGGTAGGTTCCAATCAGGTGGCTGAATAACAGGTGCAGAGACTAATGCTTTCTTAAGTATTTCAAATGCTTCTACACAATCATCATCAAAGACAAATGGTATATCTTTTTGCAATAAATTAATCAGAGGCCGAGAAATTTTTGAGAAGTCCTTAATGAACCTCGTGTAAAATCCAGCGTGACCAAGGAAACTTCTTATACCTTTGTGTCCTTGGGACATGGCATCTTTGCGATAGCATCAACCTTGGCTTTATCAACTTCAATACCTCTTTCAGAAACTTTGTGCCCCAAGACAATACCTACATTAACCATAACGTGGCACTTTTCCCAATTCAAGACAAGATTAGTTTCTTCATATCTTTGCAAAACTCGATCAAGATTGCTCAAGCAATCATCAAAAGAGGAACCATAGACAGAAAAGTCGTCCATGAAAACCTCACAAATCTTTTCACAAAAGTCAGAGAATATAGCCATCATGCATCTTTGAAAGGTAGCAGGTGCATTACATAAACCAAAAGGCATACGTCTCTAAGCAAAAGTACCAAAATGGCATGTAAAAGTAGTCTTTGATTGATCTCTAGCCGACACAGGTATTTGAGAGAAACCAGAATAACCATCTAGAAAGCAATAGTGTGTATGTTTGCATAATCTTTCTAGCATTTGATCAATAAAAGGTAAGGGGTAATGGTCTTTCTTAGTAGCTTTATTTAATTTGCGGAAATCAATTACCATCCTATAACCTGTGATAATTCTTTGTGGAATCAATTCATCTTTATCATTAGGAACTACAGTAGTACCTCCCTTCTTAGGGACACAATGGACAGGACTTACCCACTCACTATCAGCAACGGGATAGATTATTGAAAGTGCAACTATCCCTAGGTGGTTTTGGTAATTCATAACAACATATAGCTCATTGAGCTAATGCTATTCCAAGATGACTATTTCAGGAAAGCTCAATGATTGGCATGGCATGGATGTGAAAGTGGAACCCTCAAAATGCTAAGGACAAACGATTGGCTCAAGCTCAAAAGCTCAAGACTCTTCTTTTCATATTTTAGTGATCCAAGATCACATTGAGTCTTTAGGAAAATCCAATACTATTAAGGAGGGATGAGGTGTTGCTTAATGAGCCTCTTGCTTCATGTGCTTAGTGATATGCTCCAAAACCCTCAACTACTTTCCCATATCCACATATGACCTAAACCCAAAGCCAAACTCGGTCCTACCGATTCTTTCTATCCGGCGCCACCGAGTTTCACTTGTCTTAAGCCACTGCCAAACCCTAGCAAATCGGTTCTACCGATAGGGATCTCGGTCTCACCGAGATGGGATTGCAACTCTCTGTTTCCCTTCCGTAACTTTTCGGTCTCACCGAAAGAGCGAATCGGTCCCACCGAGATTGCAATGTAAATTCAGTATTTCCTTTTTGTAACTTTTTGGTCTCATCGAAAGAGCAAATCGGTCCCACCTAGTTTGCCTGACCAACTCTCTGGTTAGCTAATTACCAAATTCGGTCTCACCGAGTTTGTGTAATCGGTCTCACCGAGATTAAGTTATGCCCAAACCCTAACCATATCGGTCCCACCGAGTTGCATGTCAGTCCCACCGAAAATCTCTAACGGTCACTAGGTTTACATTTTTGGTATGACCGAGTTTGTTGATCCGGTCCCACCGAGATTGGAAAATTGTGTGTAACGGTTGGATTTTGTGTGGAGGCTATATATACCCCTCCACCTCCTCTTCATTCGTGGAGAGAGCCATCAGAACACATACACAATTCCTACTCATATGTTCTGAGAGAGAACCACCTACTCATGTGTTGAGACCAAGATATTCCATTCCTACCATACGAATCTTGATCTCTAGCCTTCCCAAGTTGCTTTCCACTCAAATCTTCTTTCCACAAAATCCAAATCCTATGAGAGAGAGTTGAGTGTTGGGGAGACTATCATTTGAAGCACAAGAGCAAGGAGTTCATTACCTACACACCATTTGTTACTTCTTGGAGAGTGGTGTATCCTAGATTGGCTAGGTGTCACTTGGGAGCCTCCGACAAGATTGTGGAGTTGAACCAAGGAGTTTGTAAGGGCAAGGAGATCGCCTACTTCGTGAAGATCTACCGCTAGTGAGGCAAGTCCTGTGTGGGCGATGGCCATGGTGGGATAGACAAGGTTGCTTCTTCGTGGACCCTTTGTGGGTGGTTGCTTCTTCGTGGACCCTTTGTGGGTGAAGCCCTTTGTGGACTCGCGCAACCGTCATCCTTTGTGGGTGGAGCCCTTTGTGGACTCACGCAACCGTTACCCTTTGTGGGTTGAAGTCTCCATCAACGTGGATGTAGGATAGCACCACCTATCCGAACCACGGGAAAAACATCCGTGTCTCCAATTGCGTTTGATTTCTCCAAACCCTTCCCTTTACATTCTTGCAAGTTGCATGCTTTACTTTCCACTGCCAATATACTCTTTGCATGCTTGCTTGAATTGTGTGATGATTGCTTGACTTGTCCTACAATAGCTAAAATCTGCCAAGAACTAAAATTGGGAAAAGGTTAAGTTTTTATTTGGTCAAGTAGTCTAATCACCCCCCCCTCTAGACATACTTTCGATCCGACAAGTGGTATCAGAGCTTTGGTCTCCATTTGCTTTGATCTCCATAGCTTTTGGTGGTCATAGCCTTGGTTTCACAACCTAGGAGAGTATGGCGTCTAGCGAGGGAAATTATCACCGTAGAGGTCCTGACTTTGATGGTACTAATTTTGCTAGTTGGAAGCATAAAATGAAAATGCATATTCTTGGACATAACCCCGCCATTTGGGCTATTGTGTGTGTTGGTTTGCAAGGTGACTTCTTTGATGGGAAAGAACCAAACCGTGAAGCTACCGCGGATGAGTTGAAGATGTTGCAATACAATGCTCAAGCTTGTGATATTCTCTTCAATGGATTGTGCCCCAAAGAATTCAACAAAATCAGCCGTCTTGAGAATGCAAAGGAAATTTGGGACACTTTGATTGATATGCACGAAGGTACCGACTCCGTCAAGGAATCCAAGTTGGATGTGCTTCAAAGTCAACTTGACAAGTTCAAAATGAAGGATGGTGAAGGTGTCGCTGAAATGTACTCTAGGCTTGCTCTCATCACAAATGAGATTGCCGGCTTAGGAAGTGAAGAGATGACCGATAGACTCATCATCAAGAAGATTCTAAGAGCCTTGGATGGAAAATATGATACCGTGTGCACATTGATCCAAATGATGCCCAATTACAAAGATCTCAAGCTAACCGAGGTGATTGGAAGAATTGTTGCTCATGAGATGTCACTTAAGGATAAAGAGGAACTTCACAACAAATCAAGTGGTGCCTACAAAGCCTCGTGTGAAGCCCCTACATCATCAAGTGAGAAACAAGACTTCAATGAAGAATTGAGCTTAATGGTGAAGAACTTCAACAAGTTCTACAAGAGTAGAAGCAAAGATAGAAGCTTCAAGTCAAGGTCCTACAATGACAAAAGATCTTCTAGTCGAGAGCGAAACTGCTACAGTTGTGGAAGACCCGGACACTATTCCAATGAGTGTACGGCTCCCTACAAGAGAAGAGAAGATTCTCCAAAAATAAGAAGCAAAGAATCACCACCAAGAGAGAGAAGGAGTAGAGATGATCGCTATGAACGAAGATACTCACGGAGAAGCAAGGATTCGGAAAGGAAGGAAAAATCATCAAGGAGCTACACAAGACGAAGACATCAAGCTCATGTTGGTGAATGGGTATCCGGCTCCGACTCCGACAGCCACTCCGAGAGAAGTTATCACTCCGACTCCGAAGACACTCAAGATGAGGGTGTTGCCGGTCTAGCACTTATGTCAACCAACTCCTACGACATATTTGACTCACCAAATGAAGGAATTGGAAGATGCTTCATGGCCAAAGGTCCTAAGGTAACACACCCGAGTATGTTGATTTCAATAGTGATGAAGATGACTTGTTAGGTGATGATTTGCTTGTTGACAACTCTAGTGATGAATACTATGATGAAACGTCAATTAATCATGCTAATCAAGATAAAACGAATGACAATGATAAGGAGAAGATTGAGGCTCTAACTAAAGAACTAAACACTCTTAAGTTAGCTCATGAAACTATCTTCGAAGATCATCGAGAACTTTTAAGAGCTCATGAGAAATTACGCTTTGAAAAGCTCAATCTTGATCAAGAGCATGAGTTCTTAAAAGCAATCAATGATGATCTCCGCAAGAAAAGTTCTTCTCACATTGCCAAGCGTTTACTCTTATCCACTTACATGCCTCAAGTCAAGTCTAATAACAAGAACAAGAAAGATTCTTCCTCTAGTAGTAACAATGATCATGCTAAATCCAACATTGTTGCTTCTAGTAGTTCTCTTGATTCCACTAATGATTCTCTTAGCCAAGTTACACTTGAGCAAGAAAATAGCTTATTGAAGGGAATTATAGAGAAAGGAGTGTACAAAAGCCTTGCCGGGAGTAAGCAATTCGAGGAAATTGTGCGCAAGCAAGGAATGCACCAGAAGAATCAAGGTGTTGGTTTTGAACGAAAGTTCAATGCCAATGGAGTTGAGTGGGAAGAAGATCAATACCCCAAGACAAAGTTTGTTCCTCAACAAGAGAAGTATGATACTTCCTTCAAGGGGACACAAGCTCAAGATGATCTTCCACCACAAGACTACAAGCAAAAAGGCGAGGACAAGCTTCAAGAGGAAATTGATGCATTTGAAGAAGCTCCTAAGACCTTAGTCAAGTGGATTCCCAAGACTACTTCAAGTTCCACTTCATCAAGTACGACTACAACTCCAAGGATTCCCATCAAGATGGTGTGGATCCAAAAGAAGAAGAACTAGAGAGTTCTTGAGGGTGACTCCGCCAACATACTTCACTCTTATCATTTTGGCAAGAACAAGTGCAATCAACTTCCACATCTTGCACTAGTTCAAGGAGTCACAAACCCTCTTGTTGGTAAGACAAGGGACAAGGTAACCTAAAAGTTTTCATGGACATCATCTTGTGTGTGCATCACTCTATGTCTATGGATATCCTTGTTTGTTCCTTGTGGGACTAACCCATGTAGGTATTGAAAGTGCAATTCACTCAAATGGATAGCTCCAAGTGATCTACATCAACATTGAGCATCCACATCTTCAACATCTACATGAAGTCATCATCGACAAAACCCGAGGTTAGTTCATCCCTCTAAGGGGGGATATCACATCTAGGGGGAGCTTTACTCTAAGACTTGAGCTAAAGCAACTCTAAAGATGTGAACACAACAATGCTTTATGTAAAAGTGGTAACCCCACTTGAGCTTAAACGATGAGTATGACCTATGATCAAGTGTTCTCACTTGACTCCTAAGTCAATATACTCATATATAGATGACCTATTCATCGCAAATTGCTTGGTAGATGCTAGAATTGGTTGTGCATGCCTTGTCACATATTTCATTTGCCATCTTATTGTGTGAGCATGCTGGTTGCATATTTTACTCATTCGAGGACATCCACTTGTTGTTTTGATTGTTTGGTTTTATTTCCTTTTGCCAAGTGGATGGACAAGAATGCCTAAGAACCTCCTCTAGCTATCTATGCTTTTCTCGTCTCAAACTCTATTCATGCTGCATCACAAAATTTGATCAAGTCAGATTCAAACCACTCTGTGTGAGGAGCGCTCGGAGTCCCCGATTCGTCATAGACTTAAACTTCCAAAACCTCTTTATGATTCTCGGTCTGACCGATACCCCACTTTCGGTCCTACCGAGATCATTAAGTTGATCTAGGTTTTCGATCTCGGTGCAACCGATTTGAACATTTCGGTCACACCAAGTTTCAGTAACTGCTTGCAGTTATGAATCTCGGTGCCACCGAGTTGTTCCACTCGGTCACACCGACAGGGTCGGGCTATATATAGTCACGGGCAAAATTTTGGAAATTTCTCCGAACCCCTTCGCCCGCGCGATAGCCTGCTCTGCCAACGTGGTCTCCGGATCGTCTCCTCGCTGCCAGCCGCCTCCAGTCGCTGGTCTCCGTCGCCGTCAACGGGAATTCTACCCCACCGTTGCCGCCGTAGCGAGTCTCCGCCGAACTAGGGTATGGACTCGATCTTTGTGCTATTCTCCAATCCGATTCTTAGCACATTGTGATCATCATGATTCTTGCCATGATTGAAACACTCCTGTCCAGTCATTGCATTCGTAGATTAGGTTTGATTCAAAAAATTTAGGGTTAGGTTTCCGCCGAAACCATCTCGGACCCACCAAGTTGAAAAACTCGGTCCCACCGATTTGGCTTATGCCATTGCACAAGTGAGACTCGGTCTGACCGAGAATTACTTATCGGTGTGACCGATTTTGGAACTCTGTGAAACCCTAGCAGTCTCGGTGCCACCGAACTGTGACTCGGTCCAACCGAGTTCACTAGTTTAGGTTCCAAAACTGCTTCGGTATCACCGAGTTTGAAAATTAGTAGATCCGAGATGATTTCAGTGGGAAACTAAAACTAAGTTTTTGGATCATTCTTTTTGCAAAGATCTCTGCATTTTGTGATGCTCATCCACTCTACCTCATCTATAAACTATTCATAGGGTCAGTAGTCAGCTTGTTCAACATGTCAGATCAGAGTGACAGCCAGAATGTGTCAGAACAGCAAGTGGTGATGAGTGAGGGCACTAGTCCCTCCAGCTCTTCAGATGATGGCAGCAGAAGTACCCCAAGCAATCTGCCAAAAGCTGCCACTAGACAGAGGAAGAAGAGAACTTCAGATTCTGAAGATGAAGATTATGTGGCAGAGGAAGAGGCCACATCAAAGAGAGTTGAGCCAGCTCAAGGCACAAAGCCAGGACTGAAGATCAAAAGGCCAGCAGGCAGGCAACCTATGTCAAAGGCTAGAGCTTCAACTGAAAATCCTGCACCCATAGAGCTAGTTGCTGCTGAAGGCAAGAAGAGGAAGGAAAGGGTCAAGAAGACCGTAGCCAGAGTGCTTGGAAAGGCTTCCATCATGGAAGAAGAGGAAGAAGAAGAGGTAGCTGCACCAGCACCTAAGGCACCCAAGCTGATGGGTGATGCCATAAGATCAGGGGCAGCTGCTTCCAAGGCCAAGCCAGCTTCAAAGCCAAAACCAAAGAGAAATACAAGAAGCATCCCAGCTGCTGAAAAGAACAAGGCCCCAGTGCCTGAAGCTGCAGAAGAAGAGGAAGAGAATGTTCTGAGAAAGCTCAAGCCCAAGATCCCAGACGACAACGATGCTCATCCTGTGGCTGAAGACATGAAGCTCAAGAGAGACTCAGGGCTGAGGAAATGGAGAGAAGCAGATCCGTATGCTTCAAGGAGAAGGACTGCTATGGATTACAGATTTTACACCAAGGAACAGCAGGACTTCTATGAGACAATTTTGCTTGACAAGAAGCCAATAGTTTGTGACATGAGATGGGTCGACTGGACCTACATGAAGGAAAATGAGGAACACTACCCTGGAGTGTATGACAGCTTTAGTGCGTGTGGAGTTGCAGACTTTGTTGGGCAGAAGCTCACAAAGTGGAACGAGGAGCTAATCATGCAGTTCTACTCCACAGCACACTTTTACCCAGATGGAAAGATCACATGGATGTCAGAGGGTACGAGGTACCAATCTACTATTGCTGAGTGGGCACAGCTCATCAATGCCCCAGAGGAGCATGAGGATGACTTGGATATCTATGCCAAGAAGAAGATGGATCATAACTCAATGTCCAATATGTACAAGGAAATTCCCAGTGAAGCTCTTGATACTTTCAAGTTTGGGTCTGTGCATTATCTTCTGTCAGGGCTGCCTACTATAAATTGGATATTGAGGCACACTCTCTTGCCCAAGTCTGGAGATCACAAAATGATCAGAGGCCATGCAATCAATTTGCTTCATGTATTTGATGTACCTCATAAATTCAAAGTCATGAGCCTCATAATAGAGACTATCAAGAGGACTGCAGTAGACCAAAAGAGGAGCTGTGGGTATGCCCCACAAATTCAGGAGCTCATTAACTCCAAGATGGGCATGGGCATATACTTGTTGGACAAGGAACACTTGCCCATCCGTCCAGATTTTGAGGACAATCAAGTTGTGATGACTGAAAATGAACCATCGTCTGCCCAAGCATAAGCAAAGAAGGAGAAGGCAAGAAAGGAGAAAGCTGCCAAGATGCCAACTCAAGAGGAGGCATCTGAGTATTTCTTGAAGACCAAACAAGAGCAGCTTGGTTACCTGATTGCATCCACCCTGCGGATTGAGAAAGGACTAGCCACCCTAACTCAAAACCAGGCAAGCCTAGAGAGAATCATGGAACAAAAGTTCTATGACTTGGATGTCAAGGTGACAGAGATTCAGACTGCAGTGGAGCAGCTCCAGGATGACATGCAGGAGAGGAGAGGCAGGACTACCACTCATGCCTTTGCCAGAGTGCCACGAGGTCCGAGGTCGTCTGCCGTGCCAGTTGCTGACACCAGAGCCACCACTTCAGCACCAGCTACAGCCTCAGTTCCACCTTCTCCAGCATCTACTTCAGCTCCAACTCCAGCGTCTACTTCAGCGTCTACAAAAGCCTTCGTCCTTGGAGTGATCCGGACTCCACCACCACCAGAAGATCAAGCCTGAGTGTCGATCTAGCACTATGCATTTTCTAGGAACTTTTTGGTAACTTGTTGCCAAAGGGGGAGAAAAATGTATAGATCATAGGCTTCGAGAGAGAGAGTGTGTTACTTTTTTCTCTCTTGCTTTATTTGGTGGTTTTTCGAACTTTGTTTGCTTTTGAGTGCTTGAGATACTACGTCATTATCTGTGAGACATTGATGATCATGTGTTTCATCATAAGCTACACTTAATGTTTGCTTAATGCTATTATCCTATCTATCTTATGTGATCATTCACTATTCTTGGTGATGAGTGCATGTATTTCATTCTTATCATTTTAAGCGCTCCACCAAGATGTATGTGACAAGGAAGAGTAACCCATGACTCTAACTCTTTGTGCATTTGCAGTCCAAAGCAAATTTTAAATATGCACAAATTTAGGGGGAGCTCTTACTTATCACATACTTCTCAAAGCGACGATATATTTCATGCTTATTATCATTTGTCGAAGCTTTGATCTATATATTGTCATCAATTACCAAAAAGGGGGAGATTGAAAGTGCAACTATCCCTAGGTGGTTTTGGTAATTCATAACAACATATAGCTCATTAAGCTAATGCTATTCCAAGATGACTATTTCAGGAAAGCTCAATGATTGGCATGGCATGGATGTGAAAGTGGAACCCTCAAAATGCTAAGGACAAACGATTGGCTCAATCTCAAAAGCTCAAGACTCTTCTTTTCATATTTTAGTGATCCAAGATCACATTGAGTCTTTAGGAAAAGCCAATACTATTAAGGAGGGATGAGGTGTTGCTTAATGAGCCTCTTGCTTCATGTGCTTAGTGATATGCTCCAAAACCCTCAACTACTTTCCCATATCCACATATGACCTAAACCCAAAGCCAAACTCGGTCCTATCGATTCTTTCTATCCGGCACCACCGAGTTTCACTTGTCTTAATCCACTGCCAAACCCTAGCAAATCGGTTCTACCGATAGGGATCTCGGTCTCACCGAGATGGGATTGCAAACTCTCTGTTTCCCTTTCATAACTTTTCGGTCTCACCGAAAGAGCGAATCGGCCCCACCGAGATTGCAATGTAAATTCAGTGTTTCCTTTTTGTAACTTTTCGGTCTCACCGAAAGAGCAAATCGGTCCCACCGAGTTTGCCTGACCAACTCTCTGGTTAGCTAATTACCAAATTCGGTCTCACCGAGTTTGTGTAATTGGTCTCACCGAGATTACGTTATGCCCAAACCCTAACCATATCGGTCCCACCGAGTTGCATGTCAGTCCCACCGAAAATCTCTAACGGTCACTAGGTTTACATTTTTGGTCTGACCGAGTTTGTTGATTCGGTCCCACCGAGATTGGAAAACTGTGTGTAACGGTTGGATTTTGTGTGGAGGCTATATATACCCCTCCACCTCCTCTTCATTCGTGGAGAGAGCCATCAGAACACATACACAATTCCTACTCATATGTTCTGAGAGAGAACCACCTACTCATGTGTTGAGACCAAGATATTCCATTCCTACCATACGAATCTTGATCTCTAGCCTTCCCAAGTAGCTTTCCACTCAAATCTTCTTTCCACAAAATCCAAATCCTATGAGAGAGAGTTGAGTGTTGGGGAGACTATCATTTGAAGCACAAGAGCAAGGAGTTCATTACCTACACACCATTTGTTACTTCTTGGAGAGTGGTGTCTCCTAGATTGTCTAGGTGTCACTTGGGAGCCTCCGACAAGATTGTGGAGTTGAACCAAGGAGTTTGTAAGGGCAAGGAGATCGCCTACTTCGTGAAGATCTACCGCTAGTGAGGCAAGTCCTGTGTGGGCGATGGCCATGGTGGGATAGACAAGGTTGCTTCTTCGTGGACCCTTTGTGGGTGGTTGCTTCTTCGTGGACCCTTTGTGGGTGGAGCCCTTTGTGGACTCGCGCAACCGTCATCCTTTGTGGGTGGAGCCCTTTGTGGACTCGCGCAACCGTTACCCTTTGTGGGTTGAAGTCTCCATCAACGTGGATGCAGGATAGCACCACCTATCCGAACCACGGGAAAAACATCCGTGTCTCCAATTGCGTTTGATTTCTCCAAACCCTTGCCTTTACATTCTTGCAAGTTGCATGCTTTACTTTCCGCTGCCAATATACTCTTTGCATGCTTGCTTGAATTGTGTGATGATTGCTTGACTTGTCCTACAATAGCTAAAATCTGCCAAGAACTAAAATTGGGAAAAGGTTAAGTTTTTATTTGGTCAAGTAGTCTAATCACCCCCCTCTAGACATACTTTCGATCCTACAATTATACCTGCCTCCAGAAGCTTTAGTATTTCTTTTCTTACCACTTCTTTCATATTAGGATTCAGACGTTGTTGAGGATCACGAACTGGTTTGGCATCTGCTTCCAAATTTATTTTATGTTGACATAAAGTGGGACTAACACCCTTAAGATCATCAAGAGTATATCCAATAGCAGCACGGTGCTTCTTCAGAGTTTTCAATAATCTTCCTTCTTCATGCTCTGAAAGGTTAGCACTAATAATAACAGGATACATCTTCTTTTCATCAAGATAAGCATATTTAAGATTATCAGGCAAAGGTTTAAGCTCAAACACGGATCGCCCTTGGGTGGAGGTGGATCCCCTAAAATTTCAACAGGCAAGTTGTGATGCAGAATAGGTTCCTGTTTAAAGAATATTTTATCAATTTCCCTTCTTTCATTCATGAACATATCATTCTCATGGTCTAGCAAATACTGTTCTAAAGGATCACTAGGAGGTACGGCAATAGAAGCAAGACCAATAATTTCATCCTTACTAGGTAATTCTTCCTCACGATGTTGTTTACTAAATTTAGAGAAATTAAACTCATGAACCATATCATCCAAACCAACAGTAACAGTATTCTTAGTGCAGTCTATGGTAGCATTGACAGTATTTAAGAAGGGTCTACCAAATATAATTGGACAAAAGCTATCTTGCGGAGAAGTAAGAACAAGAAAATCAGCAGGATATTTAGTTTTCCCACACAAGACTTCAACATCTCTAACAATTCCAATTGGTGCAATAGTCTCTCTATTAGCAAGTTTAATAGTAACATAAATATCTTCTAACTCAACAGGTGCAATTTCATTCTTAATTTCTTTGTATAAGTCATGAGTTATAACACTAGCACTAGCACCCATATCACATAAGCCATGGTAACAATGATCTCCTATTTTAACAGAAATAACAGGCACGCCTACCACAGGTCTATGTTTACCCCTATCACAAGGTTTAGCAATTCTAGCAGTTTCACCTTCGAACAGAATAACATGCCCGTTAATATTATCAGACAAGAGATCTTTAACAATAGCAATATTAGGTTCTACTTTAACTTGCTCAGGAGGTTTATAAGTTCTAATATTGCTTTTACAAACAACAGTTGAAGCTTTAGCATGATCATTTATTCTAACAGGGAAAGGTGGTTTCTCAATATAAGAAGTAGCAACAATAGGATCATTATAAGTGACAGTCTTTTCTTCAACTTTAATAGGTGCAGCTACTTTTACTTCTATGGGAGGATGATATTTAAACCACTTCTCCTTAGGGAGATCAACTTAAGTAGCAAAAGATTTGCAGAAAGAAGCTACTATCTCAGAGTCAAGTCCATATTTAGTGCTAAACTTACGGAAAATATTGGTATCCATAAAAGATTTAACACAATCAAACTTAGGTGTCATACCTGACTCCTTACCTTCGTCGAGGTCCCAATCTTCAGAGTTGTGTTTAATTCTATCCAATAAATTCCATCTGAATTCAATAGTCTTCATCATAAAAGAGTAAGCACAAGAAGTATCGAGCATGGTGCGATTGTTTTCAGAAAGCCGAGCATAAAAACTTTGCATAATTATTTCTCTTGAGAGCTCATGATTGGGGCATGAATATAACATTGATTTAAGCCTCCCCCAAGCTTGAGCGATGCTTTCTCCTTCGCGAGGCTAGAAATTATATATATAATTGCGATCACGATGAACAACATGCATAGGGTAATACTTTTGATGAAATTCCAGCTTCAATCTTTTATAGTCCCATGATCTCATATCATCACATAGCCTATACCATATCAATGCGTCTCCCTTCAAAGATAAAGGGAAGACCTTCTTCTTATCCACATCATCGAGTATACCCGCAATATTAAATAATCCACAAACTTCATCCACATATATTAAGTGCTCATCAGGATGCTTGGTTCCATCTCCTGTAAAAGGGTTATCTAGCAGTTTTTCTATCATACCCGAAGGATACTCATAAGGAATTTCATTTTCAATAAGTTCAGTAGGTTGAGGAGCAACTCTTTGCTCTACTGGATGGGGTGAAGATACCCTGAACAAGCCCCTCAGAGAATTACTTTCCATAGTAACAAGTGACAATAAATTTCAGCACACTATATAAATTTTTCCTTACCAAATTCCACCTACCAAGGGCGCTACACTCCCGACAACGGCGCCAGAAAAGAGTCTTGATGACCCACAAGTATAGGGTATCTATCTTAGTCCTTTCGATAAGTAAGAGTGTCGAACCCAACGAGGAGCAGAAGGAAATGATAAGCGGTTTTCAGCAAGGTATTCTCTGCAAGTACTGAAATAAGTGGTAACATATAGTTTTGTGACGGGATAAATTGCAACGAGCAACAAGTAACAAAAGTAAATAAAGTGCAGCAAGATGGCCCAATCCTTTTGTAGCAAAGGACAAGCCGGAACAAACTCTTATAATAGGAAAAGTGCTCCCGAGGACACATGGGAATATCGTCAAGCTAGTTTTCAAAACGTTCATATGATTCCGCGTTCGATACTTTGATAATTTGATATGTGGGTGGACCGGTGCTTGGGTGCTATTCTTACTTGAACAAGCATCCCACTTATGATTAACCTCTATTGCAAGCATCCGCAACTACAACAAAAGTATTAAGGTAAACTTAACCATAGCATGAAACATATGGATCCAAATCAGCCCCTTACAAAGCAACGCATAAACTAGGGTTTAAGCTTCTGTCACTCTAGCAACCCATCATCTACTTATTACTTCCCAATGCCTTCCTCTAGGCCCAAATAATGGTGAAGTGTTATGTAGTCGACGTTCACATAACACCACTAGAGGCTAGACAACATACATCTTATCAAAATATCAAACGAATACCAAATTCACATGACTACTCATAGCAAGACTTCTCCCTTGTCCTCAGGAACGAACGTAATTACTCACAAAGCATATTCATGTTCATAATCAGAGGGGTAATAATATGCATATAGGATCTGAACATATGATCTTCCACCAAATAAACCAACTAGCATCAACTACAGGGAGTAATCAACACTACTAGCAACCTACTAGCACCAATCCCGGACTTCGAGACAAGAATTGGATACAAGAGATGAACTAGGGTTTGGAGATGAGATGGTGCTGGTGAAGATGTTGATGGAGATTGCCCTCTCCCGATGAGAGGAGCGTTGGTGATGACGATGGTGATGATTTCCCCTCCGGAGGGAAGTTTCCCCGGCAGAACAGCTCTGCCCGAGCTCTAGATTGGATCCGCCAAGGTTCCGCCTCGTGGCGGCGGAGTCTCATCCCGAAAAGTTCCTCCTTATTTTTTTCTCATCGAAAGACCTCATATAGGAGAAGTTGGGCGTCGGAGAGCCACCAGGGGGGCCACGAGGTAGGGGGCACGCCCTAGGGGGGGCACGCCCCCACCCTCGTGAGCAGGGTGTGGGCCCCCTGGCCTTCATCTTTGGCGAGGATTTTTCTTTATTTATTTTAAGACGTTCCGTGGAGTTTCAGGACTTTTGGAGTTGCGCAGAATAGGTCTCTAATATTTGCTCCTTTTCCAGCCCAGAATTCCAGCTGCCGGCATTCTCCCTCCTTATGTAAACCTTGTAAGATAAGAGAGAATAGCCATAAGTATTGTGACATAACGTGAAATAACAGTCCATAATGCGATAAATATCGATATAAAAGCATGATGCAAAATGGACGTATCAGGGTCCTATTGGAAACTAAGGGATATTAAGGCCTCCTTTTAATAGAGAATTGGAACAAAGCATTAGCACATAGTGAATACATGAACTCCTGAAACTATGGTCATCACCGGGAGTGGTCCCGATTATTGTCACTTTGGGGTTGCTGGATCATAACACATAGTAGGTGACTACAGACTTGCAAGATCAGATCAAGAACTCACATATATTCATGAAAACATAATAGGTTCAGATCTGAAATCATGGCACTCAGGCCCTAGTGACAAGCATTAAGCATAGCAAAGTCATACAACATCAATATCAGAACATAATGGATACTAGGGATCAAACCCTAACAAAACTAGCTCGATTGCATGATAAATCTCATCCAACCCATCACCGTCCAGCAAGCCTACGATGGAATTACTCACGCACGGCGGTGAGCATCATGAAATTGGTGATGGAGGATGGTTGATGATGACGACGGCGACGAATCCCCCTCTCCGGAGCCCCGAACGGACTCCAGATCAGCCCTCCCGAGAGGTTTTAGGGCTTGGTGATGGCTCCGTATCGTAAAACGCGATGATTTCTTCTCTCTGATTTTTTTCTCTCCGAAAGCAAATATATAGAGTTGGAGTTGGCGTCGGAGGGCTCCAGGGGGCCCACGAGGTAGGGGGCGCGCCCTAGGGGGGGCACCCTCATGAGAAGGGTGTGGGCCCCCTGGTCTTCATCTTTGGCGAGGATTTTTTATTATTTTTTCTAAGATGTTCCGTGGAGTTTCAGGTCATTCCGAGAATATTTGTTTTCTGCACATAAAACAACACCATGGCAATTCTGCTGAAAACAGCGTCAGTCCGGGTTAGTTCCATTCAAATCATACAAGTTAGAGTCCAAAACAAGGGCAAAAGTGTTTGGAAAAGTAGATACGACGGAGACGTATCAACTCCCCCAAGCTTAAACCCTTGCTTGTCCTCAAGCAATTCAGTTGACAAACTGAAAGAAAGAAAGAAAAACTTTTACAAACTCTGTTTGCTCTTGTTGTTGTAACTATGTCAAGCCAGCATTCAAGTTTTCAGCATAGATCATAACTAACCACATTTGCAATAATTCTCAGGTCTCATAATTACTCATATCAATAGCATAATCAACTAGCAAGTCATAATAATAAATCTCGGATGACAACACTTTCTCGAAACAATCATAATATGATATAACAAGATGGTATCTCGCTAGCCCTTTCTGAGACCGCAAAACATAAATGCAGAGCACCTTTAAAGATCAAGGACTGACTAGACATTGTAATTCATGGTAAAAGAGATCCAATCATAGTCATACCCAATATAAATTAACAGTGATGAATGCAAATGACGGCTGTGCTCTCCAGCTAGTGCTTTTTAATAAGAGGGTGATGACTCAACATAAAAGTAAATGGATAGGCCCTTCGCAGAGGGAAGCAGGGATTTGTAGAGGTGCCAGAGCTCGGTTTTGAAATAGAGATAAATTGTATTTTGAGCGGTATACTTTCATTGTCAACGTAACAACTAAGAGATGGCGATATCTTCCATGCTAAACACATTATAGGCGGTTCCCAAACAGAATGGTAAAGTTTATACTCCCCCTCCACCAACAAGCATCAATCCATGGCTTGCTCGAAACAACGAGTGCCTCCAACATACATCAGGTCCCAGGGGGAGTTTTGTTTGCAATTAATTTTGATTTAGTTTGCATAAAGCATGGGACTGGGCATCCCGGTGACCAGCCATTTTCTCGTGAGTGAGGAGCGGAGTCCACTCCTCTTGAGAATAACCCGCCTAACATGGAAGATAAGGACAGCCTTGGTTGATACATGAGCTATTCGAGCATACAAACAGAATGTTTATTTGAAGGTTTAGAGTTTGGCACATACAAATTTACTTGGAACGGCAGGTAGATACCGCATATAGGAAGGTATGGTGGACTCATCTGGAATAACTTTGGGGTTTAAGGGATTGGATGCACAAGCAGTATTCCCGCTTAGTACAGGTGAAGGCTAGCAAAAGACTGGGAAGCGACCAACTAGAGAGCGACAACAGCCATGTACATGCATTAAAATTAATAAGCATTGGATGCAAGCATGAGTAGGATATAATCCACCATGAACATAAATATAGTGAAGGCTATGTTGATTTGTTTCAACTACATGCGTGAACATGTGCCAAGTCAAGTCACTTAAATCATTCAAAGGAGGATACCACCCCATCATACCACATCATAACCATCTCAATAGCATGTTGGCACACAAGGTAAATCATTATAACTCATAGCTAATCAAGCATGGCACAAGCAACTATGATCTCTAATTGTCATTGCAAACATGTTTATTCATAATAAGATGAATCAAGAACAAGGGACTCATCATAGTTACAAAACAAAAGAGGTCGAGTTCATACCAGCTTTTCTCATCTCAGTCAGTCCATCATATATCATCATAATTGCCTTTCACTTGCATGACCAAACGGAGTGAATAATAATAATAGTGTACGTGGATTGGACTAAGCTGGAATCTGCAGATTCAATAAACAGGAGAAGACAAGGCAATACGGGCTCTTGGTTAAATCAACAATAATGCATATAAGAGCCACTTCAACAATTTAATTATGGTCTTCTCCTACTGACCCCCAAAGAAAAGAAAAGAAATAAAACTATTTACACGGGAAAGCTCCCAACAAGCAGAAGAAGAACAGGAAATATTTTTGGGTTTTCTTTTTAATTATTACTACAACAGCAGAAAAATAAACTACTACTAATTTTTTTTGGTTTTTTTGTTTTTCTTAAGGTTTAATAAACACATAAGAAGAAAGCAGGAAAAAGAAATAAACTAGCATGGATATTACAGTGAAAAAGTATGAGCACCGACATCTAGCAATGAGTGTGTGTGAACATAGATGTAATGTCGGTGAGAAATACGTACTCCCCCAAGCTTAGGATTTTGGCCTAAGTTGGTCTATGGCCACGGCTGGCCTGGCGGGTATCCATAATAATAGTTGTTGGGGTCGTACTGTGACAAGGAATAGTTGGGATCATACTGATGTGCAGCGGTTATCGCCTGCTGAGCTGCAGCGTGGAGTCGAGCTGCCTCCGCTCTCCTCTCGTACTCTTCTGCCTCCTCTCTGGTAATAACATATCTTCTTTTTGTCTGTGAATCAAAGAAGGCAGAAGCAGGGAGAGTTATACGAAAAACACGTCGTTTGTCAAAAATTAAACGATATAAGAGAGGTGATTCAGGCCTCTCGACAAACTGGTGCGAAGCCATAGAGTTATAATCTAAATATGCAGGAGGCAACTCCGTATCACCCTCACGAATGTCTATCTCAAGAAAATGAGCTAAGCGGGTTGCATAAATTCCTCCAAACAAATCTCCATTATGTCTATTATGATGCAACCTATGAGCTACAATGGCTCCCATATGATAAGATTGGTCTCCTAACACAGCACTCCTAAGAATGCTAAGATCAGGGACACACATGTGACATGCTTCATCCTTAGCATTTATGCATCTACCGATGAAGAGAGCAAAATAATGTATAGCAGGAAAGTGAATGCTCCCTATGGTAGCCTGCGTTATATCTCTAGATTCCCCCACAGTTATACTAGCAAGAAAGTTTCTAAATTCAGATTTAGGGGGATCCCTAACACTACCCCATGATGGAAGTTTGCAAGCAGAAGTGAAATCCTCTAAGTCCATGGTATAAGATTTGTCATAGAGATCAAACATGACTGAAGGAGAATTACGCGAAGATGAATACTCAAACCTCCTCACAAATGAACTTGTGAGATCATGATACTGGGGGCATTTGTTAGCCTCAAAATCCTCAAGACCGGCATTGCGCAAATATGCTTTGAATTCTTCTTTAATTCCCGCACGGTCCATAAATTTTCCGACGGCCATTCGCAAGGCCGTACTGGAGCGTCTCTTGGTGGATCCTCGTCAGCATCGCGCATAGCAATCCTGGGTCCTTGCTTCTTAGAGGAACCACCTTGGAACATCTTCCTAAGCATATTGTTTTTCTCTGAAAAATTCTGAAATTTTTAGTAACTTCAAACAAAAGTAAACCAACTTCAATAATATTGATAGCAACTACTCCTACAAGTGCCTAGAGCCTATATCAAGCATTAGAACTACTTGGAACCATATAAATTTGACATGCAAGCTCAAGAACATGGTCACCTATGCAGCACAAATTTGCAAAGAATAAAGCACTAGAACAAAAACTAATTGGACCAATGGAGGAGTCACATACCAAGGAACAATCTCCTCAAGCAGTTTTGCGAGAGGTGCTTTGAGCAAGGAGATCGAAAATCACAACAAAAGTGGCTGGAACTCGTGCTTGAGTTGGTTTTTCGGGTTTGTGTGAGACAGAGGAAGAAGATGGGTGCTGGGATAAGTGGAGGAGGGCCACCGTGGGCCCATGAGGCAGGGGGCGCGCCCACCACCCTCATGGCCAGGTGGCAGCTCCTCCTGCGGTAATTTTTGCACAGTAAATCCTCAAATATTCCCGAAAAATCATATTAAATTAGCATGGCATTCTGAGGACTTTTATTTTCGGGATATTTTTATATTGCACGGATAAGTCAGGAAACAGACAAAAAATACTACTTTTACTTTATTTCTACTAATTAACAGAAAGTATAGAGAGGGTACAGAAGTTTGTGCTTCTAGTTTCATCCATCTCATGCTCATCAAAAAGAATCCACTAACAAGGTTGATCAAGTCTTGTTAACAAACTCATTCCGATAATCATGAAACCAGAGAAATTTCGAATAACACTAAGTTACCTCAATGGGGATATGCACATCCCCAATAATAAGTATATCATATTTCTTCTTGACAGTAGGAAGAGGAAATTCAAAACCTCCAAATATAATCGATGGAATTTTTCCAATGGAGTTGATACTATGAACTTGAGGTTGTTTCCTCGGAAAGTGTACCGTATGCTCATTACCATTAACATGAAAAGTGACATTGCCTTTGTTGCAATCAATAACAGCCCCTGCAGTATTAAGAAAAGGTCTTCCAAGAATAATAGACATACTATCATCCTCGGGAATATCAAGAATAACAAAGTCCGTTAAAATAGTAACGTTTGCAACCACAACAGGCACATCCTCACAGATACCGACAGGTATAGCAGTTGATTTATCAGCCATTTGCAAAGATATTTCAGTAGGTGTCAGCTTATTCAAGTCAAGTCTACGATATAAAGAGAGAGGCATAACACTAACACCGGCTCCAAGATCACATAAAGCAGTTTTAATATAATTTCTTTTAATGGAGCAAGGTATAGTAGGTACTCCGGGATCTCCAAGTTTCTTTGGTATTCCACCCTTAAAAGTATAATTAGCAAGCATGGTGGAAATCTCAGCTTCCGGTATCTTTCTTTTATTAGTAATGATATCCTTCATATATTTAGCATAAGGATTTGTTTTAAGCACATCAGTTAATCGCATACGCAAAAAGATAGGCCTAATCATTTCAGCAAAGCGCTCAAAATCCTCATCATCCTTTTTCTTGGATGGTTTCGAAGGAAAAGGCATGGGTTTCTGAACCCAAGGTTCCCTTTCTTTACCATGTTTACTAGCAACAAAGTCTCTTTTATCATAACATTGATTCTTTGATTGTGGGTTATCAAGATCAACAGCAGGTTCAACTTCTACATCATTATCATTACTAGGTTGAGCATCATCATGAACATCATTATCAATATTTTCATTAGGTTCATGTTCATTACCAGATTGTGTTTCAGCATCAGACATAGAGATATCATTTGGATTATCAGGTGGTTCAGCAATAGGTTCACTAGAAGTTTGCACAGTTCTATCATTTTTCTTCTTCTTCTTTTTAGAAGAACTAGGAACATCAATATTATTTGTTTGAGAATCTTGCTCGATTCTCTTAGGGTGGCCTTCAGGATACAAAGGTTCCTGAGTCATTCTACCAGTTCTAGTAGCCACTCTAACAGCATAATCATTTTCTTACTATTCATTTCATCAAGCACTTCTTTTTGAGCCTTAAGTACTTGTTCTACTTGAGTGGTAATCATAGAAGCATGTTTGCTAACAAGTTTAAGTTCACCTTTAATATTAGCCATATAATCACCCAAGCGTCTAATCATATAAGCATTTTATTTTAATTGTCTACCAAAATAAGCATTGAAGTCGTCTTGCTTAAACATAAAGTTATCAAACTCATCCAAGCACTGACTAGCAATTTTAGTAGGAGGGACTTCAGCTTTATCATATCTATAGAGAGAATTTACCTTTACTACCTGTGTCGGGATATCGTGATCAGGAGGTTCTTCAGTAAATAAAGAATTGAGATCATATGTTTCTTCAACAGGCGGTATATTAAAACCATGTATTTCTTCAATAGGAGGTAAATTCTTAACTTCTTCAGCTTTAATACCTTTCTCTTTCATAGATTTCTTTGCCTCTTGCATATCTTCGGGACTGAGGAATAGAACACCTCTCTTCTTCGGAGTTGGTTTAAGAATAGGCTCAGTAATTGGAGCAGGAGCTGGCTCAGGAGCTGGCTCAGGAGGTGTCCAATTATTTTCATTTGTCAACATATTATTCAATAGAATTTCAGCTTCATCCGGTGTTCTTTCCCTGAAAAGAAAACCAGCACAACTATCCAGGTAACCTCTGGAAGCATCGGTTAGTCCATTATAAAAGATATCAAGTATTTCTGGTTTCTTAAGAGGATGATCAGGCAAAGCATTAAGTAACTTGAGAAGCCTCCCCCAAGCTTGTGGGAGACTCTCTTCTTTAATTTGCACAAAGTTGTATATTTCCCTCAAAGCAGCTTGTTTCTTATGAGCAGGGAAATATTTAGCAGAGAAGTAATAAATCATATCCTGGGGACTATGCACACAACCAGGATCAAGAGAATTAAACCATATCTTAGCATCACCCTTTAATGAGAACGGAAATTTTTGAGTACATAAAAGTAACGCGATCTCTCATCATTAGTGAACAGGGCAGCTATATCATTTAACTTAGTAAGATGTGCCACAACAGTTTGAGATTCATAGCCATAAAATGGATCAGATTCAACCAAAGTAATTATATCAGGATCAACATAGAATTCATAATCCTTATCAGGAACACATATAGGTGAGGTAGCAAAAGCAGGGTCGGGTTTCATTTTATCTCTAAGTGATTCTTTGTTCCATTTAACTAATAACCTCTTAAGCTCATATCTATCTCTGCAAGCTAAAATAGCGGCAGAAGATTCCATATCAAAAAGATAGCCCTCAGGAATAACAGGCATATTTTCATCATCACTATCATCATCATATTCAGATTCAATAATTTCTTTTTCTCTAGCCCTAGCAATTTGTTCATCAAGAAATTCACCAAGGGGCACAGTAGTATCAGGCATAGAAGCAGTTTCATCATAAGTATCATGCATAGCAGAAGTGGCATCATCAATAACATGCGACATATTAGAACGAATAGCAGAAGCAAGTGTAGGTGTCGCAAACTTACTCATAACAGAAGGTGAATCAAGTGCAGAGCTAGAGGGCTGTTCCTTACCTCCCCTCGTAGTTGAGGGATAGATCTTGGTTTTTGGATCTCTCAAGTTCTTCATAATGATAAGCAGATATAAATCCCAAGTGACTCAAATAATAGAGCTATGCTCCCCGGCAACGGCGCCAGAAATTAGTCTTGATGACCCACAAGTATAGGGGATCGCAACAGCTTTCGAGGGTAGAGTGTTCAACCCAAATTTATTGATTCGACACAAGGGGAGCCAAAGAATATTCTCAAGTATTAACAGCTGAGTTGTCAATTCAACCACACCTGGAAACTTAGTATCTGCAGCAAGTGTTTAGTAGCAAAGTAATATGATAGTGGTGGTAGCAGCAACAAAAGTAAAGACAGTAAAAGTAATGTTTTTGGTATTTTTGTAGTGATTGTAACAGTAGCAACGGGAAAGTAAATAAGCGTAAACCAATTTATGGAAAACTCGTAGGCACCGGATCAGTGATGGATAATTATGCCGGATGCGGTTCATCATGTAACAGTCATAACATAGGGTGACACAGAACTAGCTCCAATTCATCAATGTAATGTAGGCATGTATTCCGTATATAGTCATACGTGCTTATGGAAAAGAACTTGCTTGACATCTTTTGTCCTACCCTCCCATGGCAGCGGGGTCCTATTGGAAACTAAGGGATATTAAGGCCTCCTTTTAATAGAGAACCAGAACAAAGCATTAGCACATAGTGAATACATGAACTCCTGAAACTATGGTCATCACCGGGAGTGGTCCCGATTATTGTCACTTCGGGGTTGCCGGATCATAACACATAGTAGGTGACTATAGACTTGCAAGATCGGATCAAGAACTCACATATATTCATGAAAACATAATAGGTTCAGATCTGAAATCATGGCACTCGGGCCCTAGTGACAAGCATTAAGCATAGCAAAGTCATAGCAACATCAATCTCAGAACATAATGGATACTAGGGATCAAACCCTAACAAACTAACTCGATTACATGATAAATCTCATCCAACCCATCACCGTCCAGCAAGCCTACGATGGAATTACTCACGCACGGCGGTGAGCATCATGAAATTGGTGATGGAGGATGTTGATGATGACGACGGCGACGAATCCCCCTCTCCGGAGCCCCGAACGGACTCCAGATCAGCCCTCTCGAGAGGTTTTAGGGCTTGGCGGCAGATCCGTATCGTAAAACACGATGATTTCTTCACTCTGATTTTTTTCTCTCCGAAAGCAAATATATAGAGTTGGAGTTGGCGTTGGAGGGCATCCAGGGGGCCCACGAGGTAGGGGGGGCGCGCCCTAGGGGGCGCCCCCCACCCTCGTGAGAAGGGTGTGGGCCCCCTGGTCTTCATCTTTGGCGAGGATTTTTTATTATTTTTTCTAAGATGTTTCATGGAGTTTCAGGTCATTCCGAGAATATTTGTTTTCTGCACATAAAACAACACCATGGCAATTCTGCTAAAAACAACGTCAGTTCGGGTTAGTTCCATTCAAATCATACAAGTTAGAGTCCAAAACAAGGGCAAAAGTGTTTGGAAAAGTAGATACGACGGAGACGTATCACTTATCTTGATGAGAAAAAGATATACCATGTTATTATTAGTGCTGACCTTTCAGAGCATGAGGAAGAGAGATTATTGAAAACTCTGAAGAAGCATCGTGCTGCTATTGGGTATACTCTTGATGATCTTAAGGGCATTAGTCCCACTCTATGTCAACATAAAATAAATTTGGAAGAAGATGCTAAACCAGTTCGTGATCATCAACGACGGCTGAATCCTAAAATGAAAGAAGTGGTAAGAAAGGAAATACTAAAGCTCCTTGAGGCAGGTATAATCTATCCCGTTGCTGATAGTCAGTTGGTAAGTCATGTCCATTGTGTCCCTAAGAAGGGAGGTATTACTGTCGTTCCTAATGATAAAGATGAATTGATTCCTCAAAGAATTATTACAGGTTATGGGATGGTAATTGATTTCCGCAAATTAAATAAGGCCACTAAAAAGGATCATTACCCCTTACCTTTTATCGATCAAATGCTAGAAAGATTATCCAAACATACACATTTTTGCTTTCTAGATGGTTATTCTGGTTTCTCTCAAATACCTGTGTCAGCCAAGGATCAATCAAAGACTACTTTACTTGCCCTTTTGGTACTTTCGCTTATAGACGTATGCCTTTTGGTTTATGTAATGCACCTGCTACCTTTCAAAGATGCATGATGGCTATATTCTCTGACTTCTTTGAAAAGATTTGTGAGGTTTTCGTGGACGATTTCTCCGTCTATGGATCTTCTTTTAATGATAGCCTGAGCAACCTTGATCGAGTTTTGCAGAGATGTGAAGAAACTAATCTTGTCTTGAATTGGGAAAAGTGCCAATTTATGGTTAATGAAGGTATTGTCTTGGGGCATAAAGTTTCTGAAAGAGGTATTGAAGTTGATAAAGCCAAGGTTGATGCTATTGAAAAGATGCCATGCCCCAAGGACATCAAAGGTATAAGAAGTTTCCTTGGTCACGCCGGATTTTATAGGAGGTACATTAAGGACTTCTCAAAAATTTCTCGGCCTCTGACTAATTTATTACAAAAAGATATACCATTTGTCTTTGATGATGATTGTGTAGAAGCATTTGAAATACTTAAGAAAGCATTGATCTCTGCACCTAATGTTCAGCCACCTGATTGGAATTTACCCTTTGAAATTATGTGTGATGCTAGGGATTATGTTGTAGGTGTTGTTCTAGGGCAAAGAGTTGATATGAAATTAAATGTTATTCAATATGCTAGTAAAACCCTAGATAATGCTCAAAGAAATTATGCTACTACTGAAAAAGAATTCTTAGCAGTTGTATTTGCTTGTGATAAGTTTAGACCTTATATTGTTGATTCTAAAGTAACTATTCACACTGATCATGCTGCTATTAAATATCTTATGGAAAAGAAAGATGCTAAACCTAGACTTATTAGATGGGTTCTCTTGCTACAAGAATTTGATTTACATATTGTTGATAGAAAGGGAGCTGAGAACCCCATTGCAGACAACTTGTCTAGGTTAGAAAATGTGCTTGATGACCCACTACCTATTGATGATAGCTTTCCTGATGAGCAATTAAATGTCATAAATGCTTCTCATATTGCTCCATGGTATGCTGATTATGGTAATTACATTTTTGCCAAATTCATACCACCTAGTTTCACATACCAGCAAAATAAAAAGTTCTTCT
This sequence comes from Triticum aestivum, assembly GCF_018294505.1. Lineage (NCBI taxonomy): Eukaryota > Viridiplantae > Streptophyta > Magnoliopsida > Poales > Poaceae > Triticum > Triticum aestivum. The sequence goes on from NC_057797.1 coordinate 621,842,256, forward strand.
ATGATTTGAGACATTACTTTTGGGATGACCCACATCTTTATAAAGAAGGAGTAGATGGTGTTATTAGACGTTGTGTACCTGAGGATGAACAGGAACATATCCTACGCAAGTGTCACTCCGAGGCTTATGGAGGACACCACGCTGGAGATAGAACTGCACACAAGGTATTTGCAATCTGGTTTTTATTGGCCTACTCTCTTCAAGGATACCCGTAAGTTTGTCTTGTCTTGTGATGAATGTCAAAGAATTGGTAATATTAGTAGACGTCAAGAAATGCCTATGAATTATTCACTTGTTATTGAACCATTTGATGTTTGGGGCTTTGATTATATGGGACCTTTTCCTGCCTCTAATGGATATACACATATTTTAGTTGATGTTGATTACGTTACTAAGTGGGTAGAAGCTATTCCAACTAGTAGTGCTGATCATAACACCTCTATTAAGATGCTTAAAGAAGTTATTTTTCCAAGGTTTGGAGTCCCTAGATATTTAATGACTGATGGTGGTTCACATTTTATTCATGGTGCTTTCCGTAAAATGCTTGCTAAGTATGATGTTAATCATAGAATTGCATCTCCTTATCACCCTCAGTCTAGTGGTCAAGTAGAATTGAGTAATAAAGAGCTCAAATTAATTTTGCAAAAGACTGTCAATAGGTCTAGAAAGAATTGGTCCAAGAAACTTGATGATGCATTATGGGCCTATAGAATTGCATATATAAATCCTATGGGTATGTCTCCGTATAAAATGGTCTATGGAAAAGCATGTCACTTACCTCTCGAACTAGAACACAAGGCATATTGGGCTATTAAAGAGCTCAATTATGATTTTAAACTTGCCGGTGAGAAGAGGTTATTTGATATTAGCTCACTCGATGAATGGAGAACCCAAGCCTACGAAAATGCCAAGTTGTTTAAAGAAAAAGTTAAAAGATGGCATGATAAAAGGATACAAAAGCGTGAGTTTAATGTAGGTGATTATGTATTGCTATACAACTCTCGTTCAAGATTTTTTGCAGGAAAACTTCTCTCTAAATGAGAAGGCCTTTACGTTATCGAGGAGGTCTATCGTTCCGGTGCCATAAAAATCAACAACTTCGAAGGCACAAATCCGAAGGTGGTGAACGGTCAAAGAATCAAACATTATATCTCAGGTAATCCCATAAATGTTGAAACCAATGTTATTGAAATCGTAACCCCGGAGGAATACATAAGGGACACTTTCCGGAATGTTTCAGACTCCGAAAAGGAATAGGTATGTGGTACGGTAGTAAACCGACTCCAAAACAGTTTTTAAGGCAATATTTCTTCGTTTTGGAATATTTAGAAAAATAGAAAAATAAGAAGCAATCCGGGAAAGACACAAGGCCTCCACGAGGGTGGAGGGTGCGCCCTACCCTACTGGGCACGCGCCCTACCTCATGGGCACCTCGTGCGCTTTTCGGACTCCGTTTTCTTACACGACACGTAATTTGGTCAGTAAAAAATCATTATATAATCTCTCGAAGGTTTTGGCTCCTGTATCACGCAAATATCCTCTGTTCTTGTTTCGAGTTGTTTCTTGTCAGGGTCGTCAAGGCCAGGCATCATGTCGTCCCCCTCCTCCAACAATGGTGACAACGATGCTTGGCTAATGAAGATAGAGCTGAAGAGGGAAGAACCCATGGAGATCAACAAGGATGAAGGGATCAAGAAGGCCACAGAGGATCACGCTCCGGCAGCAGAAGACATCCTTCAACTTGATCACAATCTTCTTACCCCAATTGAGATCGAAGCTTTCAAGATGATTGAGTTAGCTCGTATACAGAACAAGTATCTCACACGTGAAAATATTTTGTTGAAGGAGCATATTGTTGCACTCAAGGGCATTATCCGCAAGCTGGAGGACCTCTTATGCTCGATGTGTGACTATCCATCATCATCTCCATCTTCTCCACCAACAAAGAAGAACTGAGCATCGGGTATGGGCACTCCCCTTGGCAACTGCCAAGCTTGGGGGAGTGCCCCGATATCATATCACCATCACTTTTATCTTTACCGTTTTTCTTAGTTCGATCCTTTTGGTAATATCTTGATCTAGTAGAATAAAGTTTATGGCATGATCTATTTTCGAGTTTTGATTTATAATCCCTCTATGTAATCGAGTCTGTGATCTATATATAATAAAGATTAGCGTTGAGTCAAGGGCTTGATTATTTTTCCATGATCCTAAGTGAATAAAAGAAAAGAGAAATAAATAAGAAAAAAGGAAACAAAGAGATCATATGGATCTTATGGAGAGTAATGAGCTCACATAGAAAAAGTATGATGAATAAAAGTTGTTGAGAGTTGACAAACATAGTTTTGGTCATCGTTGCAATTAATAGGAAGTAATAAAGAAAGAGAGGTCTTCACATATAAATATACTATCTTGGACATCTTTTATGATTGTGAGCACTCATTAAAATATGACATGCAAAAGAGTTGACGTTGGACAAGGAAGACAACATAATGGGTTATGTTTTCTTACATCTGAGATAAATTATATTGTCATGGATCATCCAACATGGTTGAGCTTGACTTTCCCCCTCATGCTAGCCAAATTCATCGCACCAAGTAGAGATACTACTTGTGCTTCCAAATACCCTTAAACCAGTTTTGCCATGAGAGTCCACCATACCTACCTATGGATTGAGTAAGATCCTCCAAGTAAGTTGTCATCGGTGCAAGCAATAAAAATTGCTCTCTAAATATGTATGACTTATTAGTGTGGGAGAAAATAAGCTTTATACGATTGTGTGATATGGAAGAAATAAAAGCGACAGACTGCATAATAAAGGTCCATATCACAAGTGGCAATATAAAGTGACATTCTTTCGCATTAAGATTTTGTGCATCCAACCATAAAAGCGCATGAAAACCTCTGCTTCCCTCTGCGAAGGGCCTATCTTTTACTTTTATCTCCTACCTTGCATAAGAGTCATGGTGATCTTCACCCTTCCTTTTTACATTTTATCCTTTGGCAAGCACAGTATGTTGGAAAGATCTTGGTATATATGGCTAATTGGATGTGAGTTTTCATGATATATTATTGTTGATATTACTCTTGAGGTAAAACGTTGGGAGGCAAAACTATAAGCCCCTATCTTTCTCTGTGTCCGATTAAAACTCCATACCCATAAGTATTGCGTGAGTATCAGCAATTGTGAAAGACTATATGATAGTTGAGTATGTGGACTTGCTGAAAAGCTCATATATTGACTCTTTCCTATGTTATGAAAAATTGCAATTGCTCCAATGACTGAGATTATAGTTTGTTAGTTTTCAATGAAGTTAATGATTCATACTTGAAATTGTGATTGAATTATTACTCTAGCATAAGAAATCATATGACAAGAATTATATAAGTTATTGTTCTAAGAATGATCATGATGCCCTCATGTCTGTATTTTATTTTTATCGACACCTCTATCTCTAAACATGTGGACATATTTTTCGATTTCGGCTTTCGCTTGAGCACAAGCGAGGTCTAAGCTTGGGGGAGTTGATACGTCCATTTTGCATCATGCTTTCATATCTATATTTATTGCATTATGGGCTGTTATTACACATTATGTCACAATACTTATGCATATTCTCTCTTATTTTACGAGGTTTATATAAAGAGGGAGAATGCCGGCAGCTGGGATTCTGGGCTGAAAAAGGAGCAAATATTAGAGACATATTCTGTACTGCTCCAAAAGTCCTGAAACTTCACGGAAAACGTTTTCAAAATATATAAAAAATACTGAGCGCAAGAAGTTCACCAGGGGGCCACACCCTGCCCACGAGGGTGGGGGCGCGCCCTACCCCCCTGGGCGCCCCCCTACCTCGTGGGCCCCCTGGTGGCCCTCCGATGGCCATCTTCTGCTATATGGAGTCTTTCTATGAGGAAAAAAATAATAATCCATCTCCTCGGACGAAACTTCGCCGCCACGAGGTAGAACCTTGGCGGATCCAATCAAGGGCTCCGGCAGAGCTGTTCTGCCGGGGAAACTTCCCTCTAGGAGGGGGAAATCATCGCCATCGTCATCACCAACGCTCCTCTCATCAGGAGAGGGCAATCTCCATCAACATCTTCACCAGCACCATCTCCTCTCAAAACCCTAGTTCATCTCTCGTATCCAATTCTTGTCTCCAAGTCCGGGATTGGTACTAGTAGGTTGCTAGTAGTGTTAATTACTCCTTGTAGTTGATGTTAGTTGGTTTATTTGGTGGAAGATCATATGTTCAGATCATATATGCATATTAATACCCCTCTGATTATGAACATGATTATGCTTTGTGAGTAGTTACGTTTGTTCCTGAGGACATGGGAGAAGTCTTGCTATTAGTAGTCATGTGAATTTGGTATTCATTCGATGTTTTGATGAGATGTATGTTGTCTCTCCTCTAGTGGTGTTATGTGAACGTCGACTACATAACACGTCACCATTATTTGGGCCTCGAGGAAGGCATTAGGAAGTAATAAGTAGATGATGGGTTGCTAGAGTGACAGAAGCTTAAACCCTAGTTTATGTGTTGCTTCGTAAGGGGCTGATTTGGATCCATATGTTTCATGCTATGGTTAGGTTTACCTTAATACTTTTGTTGTAGTTGCGAATGCTTGCAATAGAGGTTAATCATAAGTGGGATGCTTGTCCAAGTAAGGACAGTACCCAAGCACCGGTCCACCCACATACCAAATTATCAAAGTACCGAAGGTGAATCATATGATCGTGATGAAGACTAGCTTGACAATATTCCCATGTGTCCTCAGGAGCGATTTTCTCTATATAAGAGTTTCTCCAGGCTTGTCCTTTGCTACAAAAAGGATTGGGACACCTTGCTGCACTTTATTTACTTTTGTTACTTGTTGCTTGTTACAAATTATCCTATCACAAAACTATCTGTTACCACTTATTTCAGTACTTGCAGAGAATACCTTGCTGGAAACCGCTTATCATTTCCTTCTGCTCCTCGTTGGGTTCGACACTCTTACTTATCGAAAGGACTACCATAGATCCCCTATACTTGTGGGTCATTAGAGGCCGGGTTGTTGGTGGAGGAGTTACCTTCCGTGTTATGGAGTGTCAATACCACACCGAACAGATCTACAGGTTACACGCCTTTCTTCATGGTTTACGGAGCAGAGGCAGTTCTCCCTAGTGACATCCATCATGACTCGCCCCGTGTGGCGGCTTATGTTGAAGCTGATAATGAGAAAGCATGCCAGGACTCACTGGACCTGTTAGATGAGGAGTGTGATCTTGCGGCGGCACGTTCGGCGATTTATCAACAAGATCTATGACGTTATCACAGCCGCCGGGTTAAAACCTGAACTTTTCAAGAAGGCGATCTGGTGCTCCGGCTCATCCAGGATCAGACTGATATGCACAAGTTATCCCCACCTTGGGAAGGGCCTTTTGTGATTAGCAAAAATTTGCACAATGGATCATACTACCTTATTGATGTTCGAGAGCACAAAGACTCACGTAAATCGGAGGAGGAGACCCAGCGGCCGTGGAATATAGCTCATCTTCAGCCTTACTATACTTGAGACATAGGCTCTTTTTATGTACATAATTATGACAATGTATATATTATGATCAATATAATAAACCGGAGCCTCAGCTAAAGCGGGGTCTCTATTGTTTTTACATCATGTGTGTTTACATGGGGGCTTCTGTTCATAAAGCGGAGTTCTGCTGATCCGGCTTATAAAGCCACACATATAAAGGGAAATCACTAGGGGGCTTGGTCGTATCCGAACCTTAGCTACGCCTTTTGATCGGCTTAAATCCAAAGGGAAATCACTAGGGGGATTGGTTGTATTCGCACCATAGCTACACCTATTGATAGGCTTAAGGCCAAAAGGAAATTATGTGGGGCCAAAGAGAGTGTTGCACCAGCATAACTCAAACATAGGCACCCACCGAGCACAGCTCAAATGTTGCTTGGGGGCTCTTTGCTTCTCAAAGAACAAAGAGTCTGCTCCTTTGCAATAGGCTATCAAGCCAGGCTTGGAAGCCAGGTGTATTCACCTAAAACCCCGGGTTATCCTGCCTCTTTAAGTAAGCCACTCCGTCCAGGTAAAACTGGTATGACCCGCTGATACGTCTCCAATGTATCTATAATTTTTGATTGCTCCATGCTATATTATCTACTGTTTTGGATGTTTATGGGCTTTATTATACACTTTTATATCATTTTTGGGACTAACCTATTAACCCAGAGCCCACTACCAGTTTCTGCTTTTACCTTGTTTTAGGGTTTCGAAGAAAAGGAAAATCAAACGGAGTCCAATTGACCTGAAACTTCACGGAACCCATTTTTGGAAGGAAATAAGCCCAGAAGACTTGAAGTGCACGTAAGGGAAGCTTCGAGGAGGCCACGAGGTAGGGGGCGCGCCCTCCACCCTCATGGACCCCTCGTGGCCCCCCTGACGTACTTCTCCCGCCTATATATCTCCATATACCCTAAAAACATCGGGGAGCACAATAGATCGGGAGTTCCGCTGCCATAAGCCTCCGTAGCCACCGAAAGCCAATCTAGACCCGTTCCGGCACCCTATCGGAGGGGGAAATCCCTCTCCGGTGGCCATCTTCATCATCCCGGTGCTCTCCATGATGAGAAGGGAGTAGTTCTCCCTCAGGGCCGAGGGTATGTACCAGTAGCTATATGTTTGATCTCTCTCTCTCTCGTGTTCTTGAGGTGATACGATCTTGATGTATCGCGAGCTTTGCTATTATAGTTGGATCCTATGATGTTTTCTCCCCCCTCTACTCTCTTGTAATGAATTGAGTTTTCCCCTTGAAGTAATCTTATCGGATTGAGTCTTTAAAGATTTGAGAACACTTGATGTATGTCTTGTCGTGCGTATCTGTGGTGACAATGGGATACCACGTGATTCACTTGATGTATGTTTTGGTGATCAACTTGCGGGTTCCTCCCATGAACCTATGCATAGGGGTTGGCACACGTTTTCGTCATGATTCTCCGGTAGAAACTTTGGGGCACTCTTTGAGGTTCTATGTGTTGGTTGAATAGATGAATCTGAGGTTGTGTGATGCATATCGTATAATCATACCCACGGATACTTGAGGTGACATTGGAGTATCTAGGTGACATTAGGGTTTTGGTTGATTTGTGTCTTAAGGTGTTATTCTAGTACGTACTCTAGGGCTGTTTGTGACACTTATAGGAATAGCCCAACGGGTTGATTGGAAAGAATAACTTTGAGGTGGTTTCGTACCCTACCATAATCTCTTCGTTCGTTCTCCGCTATTAGTGACTTTGGAGTGACTCTTTGTTGCATGTTGAGGGATAGTTATGTGATCCAATTATGTTATTATTTTTGAGAGGACTTGCACTAGTGAAAGTATGACCCCTAGGCCTTGTTTCCTATCATTGCAATACCGTTTGTGCTCACTTTTATCATTAGTTACCTTGCTGTTTTTATATTTTCAGATTACAAAAAACCTTTATCTACTATCCATATTGCACTTGTATCACCATCTCTTTGCCGAACTAGTGCGCCTATACAATTTACCATTGTATTGGGTGTGTTGGGGACACAAGAGACTCTTTGTTATTTGGTTGCAGGGTTGCTTGAGAGAGACCATCTTCATCCTACACCTCCTACGGATTGATAAACCTTAGGTCATCCACTTGAGGGAAATTTGCTACTGTCCTACAAACCTCTGCACTTGGAGGCCCAACAACGTCTACAAGAAGAAGGTGGTGTAGTAGACATCACCCGTCGACCGTTTGACAAGTCAATCTCATAGACCCCGAACTTGTCAAAGTTAAAACGATGATTGGTTAAAGCTTGAGGTCCATCTTAAAAGGCTTTGAAAAATGGTTTAACTCAGTGTCCTGGCAGCCCATGAAAAGCCTCGATTTAGGGCCTGGCAGCCCATGAAAAGCCTTGCATATTCCTCTTGTGTTTTTTGCAAAGTTTTTCTTCTCTTTTGATAAGATTCATAAATATTTTCTAATAAACCGGCGTTTATTAAAGACCCGGCGTGGCTTACAACGCTAAGTTGTCAGTACATGATCAGCTATAACCCGTCGCTTATTGATCCGGTCTGGTTTTGACTACAAGTCACCAGTATTATATGGATAAAATCGGTGTTTATCATAACCCGGTATGGTTTTATCGTCAACCGGCAAACATGGAAGGAGTCATCAATACTCCAGGTTGGTGTTATCACCCTTATTATAACAACCGTTGGTCAACCAACAAGGTAACAGGTATCATCTATTTTATATCTGGCTTGTTTCTAAATATAGCCTTGGCTCTACACCTAGGCTATCTATTTGGGCATCATGACTCGTCCAGCGGTAAACCGCCAGGACGCTTTCAATCTCTTGTATGTAGGAACAAGTTAAAATATAACCACTACAGATTATGCATATAATAAGATCTCAAAAGCATGGTGAGTTATCAGTATCAAGCAAAATAAGTATGCTCGATGGCATAACAGACACGTGTTTGAACTAGCCTATTACAAGGCGCTTTAATGCCCACACAGAATAATTGTTTCAGTAAGAATGGTAGGCTGTGACAGACTAAACCGGCCTCCAGTCCAGGATTCATCGCCAGGACGACTTGAAGATTGAGGGTCATCTTGAGTCGGTGCATCCTCCTCCTCCCTACCCAATGGCTGGAAATCAATCGTTGCCCAATCGATTCCAGTTAAAGCTTGGAACACAGCTTCTTCACTTATAAGGGTGGAAGGATCAATGTCAGGGGCATAAGTGTGCTTACGAATTGGCGGAACAAGATCTTCTACATCATGTGTTGGTGCAGGATATCTTGTCTGATCAGCATCGTAAACCGGCTGATAATGAGACAAATCCATTTCTTCCGCCAATTTGCTCGCTATGTGTCGCATTTCCTCGGAGATCATCATTGTTAAATTCTGAACCGTCTTCCTTCACGTCGGGATAGCCTTGGCCAATATTTGCCGATTCAAGATCTGGAATCCATGCCTTGGCCCGGATTAGCGCAGTCAGCGTGCCTGACCTTGTAGCTGATTTTTTAAGTTCATCCAACCGGGTAGGCAACATTGACAACTTCTCGATAGTTTCTTTTATTAACGTTGGAGGAGGCATGTTATAAGCAGCGGTGCAAATCGCCCATTGGGATCCGAAATATAACTGCTCTATCAAAGTATAGGCAGCCTTCAGCTTCATCTGCATGTCAGAGCCCGGATGGGGAATGCGGGTCCCTGTGACATTGCAAGCATCAGTAAACCAGTAACTGATGAGATAACATGAATTGAAAACATCAGATGAGGATATTTACCAAATACAGCAGAAGTCATAGCGTTTATTTGCTGCTTTAAACCGGTCAGTTCTTCGACAACCGGTTTAAGGGTTGTTTCTACATCTTCGGCTCTCTTTGCTAAAGCGGCTTTCTCCGTGTCCTAGTCTGCCCGTTCCTTCTTAAAGGTCTCCTTCAGTTTCTCCATGGCTGCTAAGACATTGGGCCAGTTCCTCCTTGGCTTTAGAAGCCTCCGCTTGCTGAGATTTAATGTTCTCTTGAAGATTAGTGGTTTTGGCGTCCTTCTTGCTCAGCTCAGCCTATAAAATAAAGATATATCATCAGTAGGCCATATATATATATATATATTTGAAGTACCAAGCACATAACAAGTTATGCACTTTGCACTTGGGGGCTAATGCTTACTCGCTTCATTATCAGACAATTTTGTCAAGTCCCAAGTGTAATGCAAGCATTATTCTTGGCACTTGGGGGCTAATGTACATCTGCTCAAAGTAAAACAGTGGTTAAAGTCCCGGTTCACCTTGAAAAGATAACCTGGCCCTTAGGGACTAAACAAGCGAAAGTTACAGGATTGCAATGCTAAAGTACTGGTTCATTTTTAAAGGATCAACCGACCCTTGGAGGATAAGTATGCAGAGTTGCGGTATTACAAAGTCCAGGTTTTTGATTGCCATCATAAATCGGCCCTTGGGGGCTACTGGAATTGGTACTTACAATTGGACTTAAGAGAGAAAAGGTTATGTAATTACCTCATAATGTTCCTTCATCAAGTTCACTAAACCGGCTTCGTAGTCACGGTTTGTGTGCAGACGGTTTAAAAAACCAGAATGGAGTTCCTGGGCGTTGAGGTGAGCATAGCTTGATAAATCGGTGCTCCATTTGCCTTTTTCCATGGCAGAACGTTCCTCCTTGGCGCTATGTTTTGATAGTGCAACAGGGTTACCAAGGGAGGTGTGGCCAACGCCAGTGATGATAACATCATCTTCCTTGTCACCGGTAGCCTTCACTAGAGTTGACGGGATATCAGCAGGCTTAACCGGACTAGACGGACCATCTTCAGTACAGACCGGGCTCGTCAGTTTATCAGTATGGTCTGCTGTTTCAACTTCTACTTGTTCATCAAAGTCATGATCTTGAGAGGGCGGTTCATCAAACATGGTGTTAGCATTTGGACCTTCCGGTTCTGTAGTTGGCTCCGGTTCAATAACCACATGGTCGTCAGATGGTTTATTTGCCCGAGCCTTCTTGCTGGGTCTAGCCTTGGCTCTGAAAGAAAAAAGATGCAAGGGTTAGTATAACATGCAAGTATAAAGCGTCAAGAGATTGAGTTGAAATACTTACCCATCAACTGTCTTAAGAGAAGGGAGTTGTGTGGCCATCGACTCACGGATGATGAATGAGGTGTTCCCTGATAATTTGAATCGGACAGATTAAGAGGTTGTCAGAAATAACCTGCCTTGGGATAATAGGTATTAGAAGTGGGTGAGACCTCAGGTCGACGTTTTCGAACCGTAGTGTTCGGTAAACCGGCCGAAGTGACTACCTGGCTGCTGTGCCGGGTTGTGCGGCGAGCCTCATGCTGGTGCTTCTTCAAAAGAAATTTTGGATCCAAGTGAGCAAGAGGGTGATAAAATTTTATTTTTCGGATTGTTTGACGGATATTCTGTGTTGATGGAGTGCGTGAACCGAAGGGAAGAGTAATTACCTCTGCGTCGTTGGCCTGGCTGCCCTCCGCGTCATCCTGATAATAATCATTGTCAATGAGGTGTATGAAAAGTGAACCAAGAGAGTCAAGTTCTACCTCTACGTCTGGTCATCAGGGTCGTCATCAAGATCTAAACCAATGGGTTCAGTTGTCTTCTTTTTGGCAGGCCTCTTGACCACCTCCGTCTTAGGTCGAGGGGTTTTCGCCGGTTTTTCTTGAGGCTTCTTCTTCCAAAAAGGGTCATCACCCTATTAAAGAGAATTGACAAAAGTTATAAGAGATTACACAGTTAAAGATATGGAATACAAGTAGGAATGAGTCAATGCTTATAGCTGGCAGCTTATTCAAGATGTAGAACGAACTTAATCCGGTCCTGCTACAGACAGCTTCCGATTCATTCAGTATCTTCTTCACAACTTCAGTAACTTCAGCTTCTGTTAGCTGAATATCAATATGACATTGAGAGTCTTTTGAGTCACCAGTATACTTGCACATTAAACCCGAGCGACGGCTTAAAGGCAATATACTCCATGAAATCCAGCAGTGAACAAAATGAACTCATGTTAGACCATTGGCCATAAAGGCTCTGAGCTTGGAGAGCTGTGGAGCATATGTAGACCGTTCTTTGGTGGCCAACCATTGCGGAAGTGGATGTGTGTTGGTAAGCCGGAGAGGACGGTAACCCGGTAGAGGATTACCATCATCAGGGGAGGTATTTTTACAATAAAACCAAGTTTGGTTCCAATCTTTAGGATGGCTATGGAGTTTGGCATGAGGGAAGCTGACATCTTTTCTCTTCTGAATTGAAACACCGCCCAGTTCAGTATTGGGCCCGTCTACAAACTCAGTATGGCGGTTCAAATAGAAAAAGTCCCGGAATAGCTCAACAGTTGGCTCCTCTTGCAGGTATGCTTCACAAAATACTTGAAAGTCGCAAACATTTGACACAGAGTTTGGTCCAATGTCTTGAGGATGGACCTGGAAATTGGCAAGTACATCACAGAAGAACTGGATCCGGGCGGTTTAAAGCCACGACTCATGTGATCAACAAACACTACTACTTCACCATCTCTGGGGGTAGGAGGGTTTTCTGGACCGGGAACTCGCCACTGGATTTCACTTCGCTTCGGTAAGGTGCCAATTTTGATGCATCCATCCAGTTGCTCCTCCGTAACCCGGGAAGGGACCCAGTTATAGGCATAAAATTGTTTGGCCATAGCAAGTGAAGAGCTGGAAAATATTACCGTCGGTTTACGATTCATGATTGACAAGGCATAAAGCGCAACAGGTTAAGAAAAAGGAATTCAAGCATGACAAATTGTGAAAGCGAAGGCTCATGCAGTTATAAATGGTAAAGCAACGGGCGGTTTACAAGGGGACTAATGGCATATGATAGATTATTTTCTAAAAGGATAAACCACCTATGCAGATAAGGAAGGTGCAGATCTGAGGCAAAAAATGACTAAGTGAGGAAAAACAGGTTTCACAGGATCACATGGGCATTTTGGATCTACCACAAGTCAGGGAAAGAAAAATATTTAGACCTTTTGGATCTACCACAAGTCAGAAAAAGAAAAAGATTTAGACCTAAAAAAGTTGGTCCTAGAGCAGTTCATAAAAAATCAGATCAGGTTTTTATGCGTATAAGGCTTGGTTTGATAGCCGAGATAAGGACTACTATAGCTACCGCACGGAACGCAGCAAGGTTGAGGTCTGCTGTTTATGGACTGACAAAGAACAAGCGAACCCGTGTGAACCCTAAGTGGATCTACAGAGGAAAGAGGGAAAGATTTACCGAAGTTGTTGAAGCAGAGGATGTGTGCCACGTTTTTCTGGTTCAATCAGGTTGATGATGCGGCCGACGGTGAGGCAGAGGCGAAGCTCGATGACGGCGGCGGCGCTCGGGTGCAGAGGTGTCGTGAGGAGGAAGAAGAGATGAAGAGGCAACGGGAGGAAAAGGAAAGGGATCCTCAGCCCTATTTATAAGGGCAAAGAGATAAGCGACAGCGCGGGAATCGAGGAGCCCAAAAATGGATATATAACAAGGTTGTCGCCTCGATTGTTGTATGGTCATTAATAAAGGGTATCTTCGGCTTTAATGAACAGGTGATGTCATGGCGGTTTACTTCAAATCTGGAGGATGACGTCACGGCGGTTTACAAGATCTATGCGAAGGTGCAAAGGGAGGAATTTTTCTAAGTGTTGAAGATTGACATGAACAAGTTCAAATCAATCTGGGGCCTAATGTTGGGGATATTACTACTGGACATAAATCGGCCAGGAGAGGCTGGGTTATCCCCATGATGATTACTTTATTTGAAGCCCATGAAGACAAGGATGGTGGTGCTTCATGAAGGCCCAAGGCCCAAAGGCGGGTTAAGGCATGTAGACATAAACCGACATTGATATGTAACTTGTATTGTAAGATAGAAGGAATAGAGACCGAGCCGGACACGTTTATGATCCGGCCTCGAGATTCTGTAAACCGATAGGCGTCGACCTATGTATATAAAGGGGCGACCCGGCGGCGGTTTAGGGAGAACACACAATAACTCGAGAGCCAGGCAAAGCGGATTCGCTCCCTGGTCATCGAAACCCAAGCAATTCCATCACAATTGGACGTAGGCTTTTACCTTCACCGAAAGGGGCCGAACCAGTATAACTCTTGTGTCCCTTGTCCGCTTTAACCCCTTTAAGATAACCCGTCGCAATGGCTCCACGACTAAGTACTTCCACGAGGACATCTATCGTGACAAAACCACAACACCAGTCGTGCTCCATGACCACCACACGCCACAAGTGTCGCAGCAAGCCAGTCATCCTGCATACTACTGCAAGCCGCTCTCGATCGTCGAAGGACACCGCTGGACGTCCTTTCTCCTCTCCTCTTCCTATTCAACTCCTCTTTTCCCCATCTCTCTACGCCCACTCACCCGAGCTATGCTCCAGCCACCATCGGTGAGCGGTGCCGCTTCGGCCTCACCTCTCGTTGTTCATCGTTGCTTTGGCCAATGATGTTTTTATACTTTCCGCAACAAAGGCCTTGCTAAAAAAGTTCTTCCGCGCAACATCATCTCTGTTGCAGAAATTTCTCGATTCATACCACAGACGACATCATCTTTTCTGTGAAAAATATTCTACAACATTATTCATGTTGCAAAAGTCATCCCACAACATCATCTATGCTGCAAAAACTATGAAGACGAAAAAAACTACAACACTACTCTGTTGCAAAAGTCCTCCCACAACATCATCTATTTTGCAAACAAAATAAAGATAAAAATAAAAGTTTCGGGCAAAAATAACGCTTTTGGTGGTTTGCAACAAAGCAACTATTGCAGAACGGGCTATGCAACAACTACCTTGTTGCAATTGACGACCCATCTCATTGGGAAGATCCGATGGTTGTTTGTGGCTCAATCCAGCGATGTAGGAGGCGGTGGTGTTTTCAATTAACCCACCAGCAGACGCGTAGCGTAGATTCCCGTCACCCGGTGGATTACAGGCACCGCGCCCGCCGCTTCCAACGTCCAACACGTGTGTTGTGTGAAATGAGCAGAGCATCCTACTATGTCCTTGTCATTATCCTTATCTATTCTTCGTGTCATCCTCTCAGCCTTGCTCCATGACCGCCACACGCAACAAGTGTCGCAGCAAGCCAGTCATCCTACACACTACTGTAACCGCTCTCCCGAGTCCGCCGTCGGTGATCATCGGAGGACACCACTGGCCGTCCTTGATGCGTCTCCATCGTATCTACTTTTCTAAACACTTTTGACCTAGTTTTTAACTCTAACTTGCATGATTTGAATGGAACTAACCCGGACTGACGCTGTTTTCAGCAGAATTGCCATGGTGTTATTTTTGTGCAGAAATAAAAGTTCTCGGAATGACCTGAAACTTCACGGAGAATATTTTTGGAATATATAAAAAATACTGGCGAAAAAATCTACGTGAGGGGGGCCACACCATGTCCACGAGGGTGGGGGCACGCCCCCTGCCTCGTGGGCCCCCTGATGCTCCACCGACCTCAACTCCAACTCTATATATTCACGTTCGGGGATAAAAAATCAGAGAGAAGGATTCATCACGTTTTACGATACAGAGCCACCGCCAAGCCCTAATCTCTCTCGGGAGGGCTGATATGGAGTCCGTTCGGAGCTCCGGAGAGGGGAATCCATCGCCATCGTCATCATTAACCTTCCTCCATCTCCAATTTCATGATGCTCACCGCCGTGCGTGGGTAATTCCATCATAGGCTTGCTGGACAGTGATGGGTTGGATGAGACTTATCATGTAGTCGAGTTAGTTTTGTTAGGGTTTGATCCCTAGTATCCATTATGTTCTGAGATTGATGTTGCTATGACTTTGCCATGCTTAATGCTTGTCACTAGGGCCCGAGTGCCATGATTTCAGATCTGAACCTATTATGTTTCCATGAATATATGTGAGTTCTTGATCCTATCTTGCAAGTCAATAGTCACCTATTATGTGTTATTATCCGTTAACCCCGAAGTGACAATAATTGGGATATTTACCGGTGATGACCGTAGTTTGAGGAGTTCATGTATTCACTAAGTGTTAATGCTTTGGTCCGGTACTCTATTAAAAGGAGGCCTTAATATCCCTTAGTTTCCAATAGGACCCCACTGCCACGGGAGGGTAGGACAAAAGATGGCATGCAAGTTCTTTTCCATAAGCACGTATGACTATATTCGGAATACATGCCTACATTACATTGATGAACTAGAGCTAGTTCTGTGTCACCCTATGTTATAACTGTTGCATGAGGAATCACATCCGACATAATTATCCATCACTGATCCAATGCCTACAAGCTTTTCACATATTGATCTTTTCTTAGTTACTTTTCCGTTGCCACTGTTACAATCACTACAAAACCAATACTATTATTTTTGCCACTGTTACTGTTACTTCCATATCACTTTGCTACTAAATACTTTGTTGTAGATAAGTCTTTCAGGTGCGGTTGAATTGACAACTCAACTGTTAATACTTGAGAATATTCTTTGGCTCCCCTTGTGTCGAATCAATAAATTTGGGTTGAATACTCTACCCTCGAAAACCGTTGTGATCCCCTATACTTGTGGGTTATCAAGACTATTTTCTGGCGCTGTTGCCGGGGAGCATAGCTCTATTCTTTGAGTCACTTGGGATTTATATCTGTTGATCACTATGAGGAACTTTAAAGATGAAAGAACCAAGATTTTTCCCTCAACTAGGAGGGGAGGTAAGGAACGACCATCTAGCTCTGCACTTGATTCACCTTCTGTTATGAGTAAACTTGCGACACCTACTCCTGCTATTCATTCTGATATGTCACATGTTATTGATGATGCCACTTCTGCTTTGCATGATGCTTATGATGAGACTACTTCTATGCTTGATAATACTGTGCCACTAGGTGAATTTCTTGATGAACAACTTGCTAGGGTTAGAGAGAATGAAATTATTGAAACTGATAATATTGATGAAAGTGATGATGAAGATTCTCCCCCTAGATATGAATTGCATGTTGTGCTTGAGGGTTATGTTATGGATGAAGAAACTGCTAGAGATTTTTTATCTTGCAATGATAGATATGATCTTAAGAAACTGTTAGCTAAGCTAAAAGAAAAATCCTTGAATGCTAGAATGAAACATGACCCTACTTTTGCTACTTCACCTATCTGTATCTCTGATAAGGATTATGATTTCTCTGTCAATCCTGAGTTAATTACTTTGGTTGAATATGATCCTTTTCATGGCTATGAATCTGAAACTGTTGTGGCACATCTTACTAAATTAAATGATATAGCCACCCTATTCACTAATGATGAGAAAACTCGCTACTATTATGTCCTTAAGATATTTCCGTTCTCATTAAAGGGTGATGCTAAGATATGGTTTAATTCTCTTGATCCTGGTTGTGTGCGTAGTCCCAAGGATATGATTTATTACTTCTCTGCTAAATATTTCCCCACTCATAAGAAACAAGCTGCCTTAAGGGAAATATATAATTTTGTGCAAATTGAAGAAGAGCGTCTCCCACAAGCTTGGGGGAGGCTTCTCCGATTACTTAATGCTTTGCCTGATCGTGCTCTCAAGAAAAATGAAATACTTGATATCTTTTATAATGGACTAACAGATGCTTCCAGAGACCACCTGGATAGTTGTGCTCGTTGTGTTTTCAGGGAAAGAACTGTTGAGCTAGCTGAATTGCTATTGAATAATATGTTGAGTAATGAAAATGATTGGACACTTCCTGAACCAACTCCTAAGCCAACTCTGAAGAAAAGGGGTATTCTATTTATCAGTCCTGAAGATATGCAAGAGGCAAAGAAATCTATGAAAGACAAAGGTATTAAAGCTGAAGATGATAAGAATTTACCACCTATTGAAGAAATACATGGTCTTGATAACCCGACACAGGTAGTAAAGGTAAATTCTCTCTATAGATTAGATAAGGGTGAAATCCCATCCACTAAGTTTGCTAGCCAATGCTTGGATGAGTTTGATAATTTTATGGTTAAACAAGAAGACTTTAATGCTTATGTTGGCAGACAATTGAAACACAATGCTTATATGATTGAACACTTGAGTGATTATATGTCTAGAGTTAAAGGTGATTTAAACTTATTTGTAAACATGCTTCTATGGTTACCACTCAAGTAGAACAAGTGCTTAAAACTCAGAATGATTTGCTCAATAAATTAAATGATAAGAAAAATGATAATGCTGTTAGAGTTATGACTAGAGGGGGTAAAATGACTTAGGAACCTTTGTATCCTGAGGGCCACCCTAAGAGAATTGAGCAAGATTCTCAAAGAACTAATGTTGATGCACCTAGTTCTTCTAAGAAGAAGAAAAAGAAAGATGATAGAACTCTGCATGCTTCTAGTAAACATGTTGTTGACACACCAGAGAATCCCAATGATATTTCTATTTCTGATGCTGAAACACAATCTGGTAATGAACATGAACCTATTGATATTGTTAATGATGATGTTCATGTTGATGCTCAACCTAGCAATGACAATGATGTAGAGATGGAACCTGTTGTTGATCTTTATAACCCACAATCAAAGAATCAACGTTATGATAAGAGAGACTTTGTAGCTAGGAAGCACGGTAAAGAAAGAGAACCATGGGTTCAGAAACCCATGCCTTTTCCTCCTAAACCATCCAAGAAAAAGGATGATGAGGATTTTGAGCTCTTTGCTGAAATGATTAGACCTATCTTTTTGCGTATGCATTTGAATGATATGCTTAAAATGAATCCTTATGCTAAGTATATGAAAGATATTGTTACAAATAAAAGAAAGATACCGAAAGCTGAAATTTCCATCATGCTTGCTAATTATACTTTTAAGGGTGGAATACCAAAGAAACTTGGAGATCCATGAGTACCAACTATACCATGCTCCATTAAAAGAAACTATGTTAAAACTGCTTTATGTGATCTTGGAGCCGGTGTTAGTGTTATGCCTCTCTCTTTATATCGTAGACTTGATTTGAATAAGTTGACACCTACTGAAATATCTTTGCAAATGGCTGATAAATCAACTGCTATACCTGTCGGTATTTGTGAGGATATGCCTCTTGTGGTTACAAACGTTACTATTTTAATGGACTTTGTTATTCTTGATATTCCCGAGGACGATAGTATGTCTATTATTCTTGGTAGACCCTTTTTTAATACTGCAGGGGTTGTTATTGATTGCAACAAATGCCATGTCACTTTTCATGTTAATGGTAATGAGCATACAGTACACTTACCGAGGAAACAACCTCAAGTACACAGTATTAATTCTATTGGAAAAACTTCAACGATTACTATTGGAGGTTTTGAATTTCCTCTTCCTGCTGTCAAGAAGAAATATGATATTCTTATTGTTGGGGACATGCACATCCCCGTTGAGGTAACCTAGTGTTATTCGAAAATTCTCCAGTTTCATGTTATTCGAAAAGAGTTTGTTAACAAGACTTGATCAACCCTCTTAGTGGATTCCTTTTGATGAGCATGAGATGGATGAAGTTAGAAAGCACAACTCTCTGTACTCTCTTTTTACTTACGGTTATTTAGATTAAAAAAACAAAAATAGTATTTTCTGTCTGTTTTCTAAATTATCATTGCAATAAAAAATACCCTGAAAATAAAAGCTCTCCAAATGTCCTGAAAAATTAATATGATTTTTTCTAGAATATTTAAGAATATTCGGCACTAAGAACACACTAGGGGGACCCACCATGTGCTCACGAGGGTGGAGGGCATGCCCACCCCCCTGGGGCGCGCCCCTCTGCCTCGTGGACCCCACGTGGGCCCCATCCACTTATTCGTACACCCACACACTTCGTCTTCCTCTAGAAAAACTCAACCACCAGCTCAAACCCGAGTTCTAGCTCATCTTGCTGCCATTTTCGATCTCCTTGCTCAAAGCTCCATTCACAAAACTGCTTTGGGGATTGTTCTTCGGTATGTGACTCCTCCAATGGTCCAATTAGTTCTTGTTCTAGTGCTTTATTT
Source organism: Triticum aestivum (assembly GCF_018294505.1). Classification (NCBI taxonomy): domain Eukaryota; kingdom Viridiplantae; phylum Streptophyta; class Magnoliopsida; order Poales; family Poaceae; genus Triticum; species Triticum aestivum. Next base: position 621,861,782 of record NC_057797.1, read on the forward strand.
ATTGTAAATTTTTGCTGCTTAGGTGACCCTGTTCTTGAGCTTGCATGTCAAATTTATGTGGTCAAAAGTAGTTTTAATGCATGATATGGCCTCTAGGCACTTGTGGGAGTAGTTGCTATCAATCTTGTTGAGTTTGGTTCACTTTTATTTAAAGTTACTAAAAATTTCAGAAATTTTTCAGAGGAAATGATGAAGAGATTGTTGAGGGGCTCTTCGAGCCGAAGCTTGAAGGATAGGCAAAGTGAAGAGAATAAGAATCCCAAATATAATCTCCCTCACACTACGGAGGTTCGGCCGTGCGAATGGCCTTGTGATGAGTTCTTGAGAGCATCCGGGATTTATGAAGACTTTTATTATTTAGCTGAGAATGCGGACCTCACCGACTTCCTCCACGACCAGCTCGAACAGTATCTCCTACTCACTAATAGTTTTGTGTAAAATTTTCATTTCCATGCTAGGAGATCGCCACCTTCAGTGGATTTTTATTTATATGATGAGTTTAAGGATATATCACTTTATGATTTTTGTGTGGTTTGCAAGTTGCCTTTTGAGGGAAGCATCGAGGAACCACATCCTAGGGATGTGGCACGATTTATTGATATGATTGCTGTAGGGGAAACGAGAAAAGTGTCGGATGCAAGAACTACTAGCATACATTTTCCTGTTCTACGTTACTATGCAATATTTGCTAGTAGATGTTTAATTGGCCGCAGGAACAGTGGGGGCCTTAGTGCTCCTGACCTCGCCATATTGTGCCATGCTTTACTCCATGACAGAACTTTCAGTTTAGGTGCTATGGTTGCTAAACGGTTGAGTCTAAACCGTACAAAGGGCCCCATTTTGGAGGTATCTTTGCTTCACGTCTTGCTAAGTATTTTGAGATACCTATTAGACACTATGAGAAATAAGAAAATGTGCTGCCCCCTCTTTTCTTAGACTATAAAAGTATGGTAGAACATGATTTTATTTGCGATGATAAGGAGAAGAGACTCATTTATAACCTGGTATTCAGTGAAAAGACTTGTCAGATTATTACCCTGCCTGCATCTTCTTTGTTTGACATTTATTCAGGCACATACATCATCCTGCCCGATGACACTTATGCATATTGGGAGCGAACACAATCCCAAGAGCCTGAGCCTGAACCATCTCCTGACCCTTATCGACAGTCTGTTTATCAGTGGGATCCAGAGGAGATCGCCAACCAGTGACACCCCAAGGATCCTCCTCAGTAGACTGGAGGGGACCACTTTGATCCATGGCATAGACCAACTTAGGCCAAAGGCCTAATCTTGGGGGAGTACGTATCTCTCACCGACATTACATTCATGTTCACACACTCATGCCAGTTGTCAGTGCTCATACTTTTTCATTGTACTATCCATGCTAGTTTATTTTCTTTTCCAGCATTCTTCTTGTGTGTTTGAAAAACCTTAAGAAAAACAAAAAAATGGTTGTAGCTTTTAGCTAGTTTACTTTCCATGCATGTAGTAGTAATAATTAAAAGAAAAACCAAAAAGATTTCTCGTTTTTCTTTTGCTTGTTGGGAGCTTTCCCGCATAAATAGTTTTATTTCCTTTCTTCTTCTTTGGGGGTCGGGAGGAGAAGACCATGATGAAAATGTTGAGTGGCTCTTATATGCATTATTGATTGACTTAACAAAGAGCCCATATTACCTTGTATTCTCCTGTATATTGAATGCTTGCAGATTCTAGCTTAGTCCAATGCACGTGCACTATTATTATTATCCACACCGTTCGGTCGTGCAAGTGAAATGCAATAATGACGATATATGATGGACTGATTGAGATGAGAGAAGCTGGTATGAACTCGACCTATCTTGTTTTTGTAAATATGATTAGTTCATCGTTCTTGATTCAGCCTATTATGAATGAAACATGTTTACAATGAAAATTAGAGATTATAGTTGCTCATGCCATGCTTAATTAGCTAGGAGTTTATAATGGTTTACCTTGCGTGCCAACATGCTATTAAAATGGTTGTGATGTGGTATGATTGGGTGGTATCCTCCTTTGAACGATTCGAGTAGCTTGACTTGGCACATGTTCACGCATGTAGTTGAAACAAAATCAACATAGCCTCCACGATATTTATGTTCATGGTGAATTATATCCTACTCATGCTTGCACTCAATGTTGGTTAATTTTAATGCATGTTCATGACTGTTGCCGCTCTCTAGCTGGTCGCTTCCCAGTCTCTTTCTAGCCTTCACTTGTACTAAGCGGGAATACTGCTTGTGCATCCACTTCCATAAACCCCAAAAGTTATTCCATATGAGTCCACTATACCTTCCTATATGCGGTATCTACCTGCTGTTCCAAGTAAATTTGTATGTGCCAAACTCTAAGCCTTCAAATGAAATCCTGCTTTGTATGCTCGAATAGCTCATGTATCAACTAGGGTTGTCTATATCTTCCATGCTAGGCGGGTTATTCTCAAGAGGAGTGGACTCCGCTCCTCACTCACGAGAAAATGGCTGGTAACCGGGATGCCCAGTCCCATGCTCTAACCAAATCAAAATAATTGCAAACAAAACTCCCCCAGGATTGTTGTTAGTTGGAGGCACCCGTTGTTTCGGACAAGCGATGGATTGATGTTTGTTGGTGGTAGGGGGAGTATAAACTTTACCATTCTGTTTGGGAACTGCCTATAATGTGTGTAGCATGGAAGATATCGAGATCTCTCGGTTGTTATGTTGACAATGAAAGTATACCACTTAAAATATTATTTATCTCTATTTCAAAATCGAGCTCTAGCACCTCTACAAATCCCTGCTTCCCTTTGAGAAGGGCCTATCTATTTACTTTTATGTTGAGTCATCATCCTCTTATTAAAAAGCACCGGTTGGAGAGCACCACTGTCATTTGCATGTATTACTATTAGTTTACATTGAGTATGACTACCATGAATTACAATGTTTAGTCAGTCCTTGATCTGCAGAGGTGCTCTGCATTTATGTTTTGCGGTCTCAGAAAGGGCTAGCGAGATACCATCTTGTTATATCATATTATAATTGTTTTGAGAAAGTGTTGTCATCCGAGATTTACTATTATTGCTCGCTAGTTGATTATGCTATTTATATGAGTAAACATGAGACCTAAATGTTATTGTGAATATGGTTAGTTCATAATCTTCACTGAAAACTTGAATACTGGCTTTACATATTTACAATAACAAGATCAAACAGAGTTTGTAAAAGTTTTTCTTTATCACTTTCAGTTTGTCAACTGAATTTCTTGAGGACAAGCAAAGGTTTAAGCTTGGGGGAGTTGATACGTCACCATCGTATCTACTTTTCCAAAAACTTTTGACCTTGTTTTGGACTCTAACTTGCATGATTTGAATGGAACTAACCCGGACTGACGCTGTTTTCAGCAGAATTGCCATGGTGTTATTTTTATGCAGAAATAAAAGTTCTCGGAATGACCTGAAACTTCATAGAGAATATTTTTGGAATATATAAAAAATACTAGCAAAAGAATCTACGTCAGGGGGCCCACACCCTGTCCACGAGGGTGGGGGCGCGCACATCCCCCTGGGGCGCGCCCCCTGCCTCGTGGGCCCCCTGATGCTCCACCGACCTCAACTCTAACTCTATATATTCACGTTCGGGGAGAAACAAAATCAAAGAGAAGTATTCAACGCGTTTTATGATACGGAGCTGCCGCCAAGCCCTAATCTCTTTTGGGAGGGCTGGTCTGGAGTCCGTTCGGGGCTCCGGAGAGGGGAATCCGTCGCCATCGTCATCATCAGCCTTCCTCCATCACCAATTTCATGATGCTCACCGTCGTGCGTGAGTAATTCCATTGTAGGCTTGCTGGACGGTGATGGGTTGGATGAGATTTATCATGTAGTTGAGTTAGTTTTGTTAGGGTTTGATCCCTAGTATCCATTATGTTCTGAGATTGATGTTGCTATGACTTTGCTATGCTTAATGCTTGTCACTAGGGCCCGAGTGCCATGATTTCATATCTGAACCTATTATGTTTCCATGAATATATGTGAGTTCTTGATCCTATCTTGCAAGTCAATAGTCACCTATTATGTGTTATGATCCATTAACCCCGAAGTGACAATAATCGGGATACTTACCGGTGATGACCATAGTTTGAGGAGTTCATGTATTCACTAAGTGTTAATGCTTTGGTCCGGTACTCTATTGAAAGGAGGCCTTAATATCCCTTAGTTTCCAATAGAACCCCACTGCCATGGGAGGGTAGGACAAACGATGACATACAAGTTCTTTTCCATAAGCACGTATGACTATATTCGGAATACATGCCTACATTACATTGATGAACTGGAGCTAGTTATGTGTCACCCTATGTTATAACTGTTGCATGGGGAATCGCATCCAACATAATTATCCATCAATGATCCAATGCCTACGAGCTTTTCACATATTGATCTTTGCTTAGTTACTTTTCCGTTGCCAGTGTTACAATCACTACAAAACCAATACTATTTTTTTGCCACTGTTACCATTACTTTCATATTACTTTGCTACTAAATACTTTGCTGCAGCTATTAAGTCTTTTAGGTGTGGTAGAATTGACAAGTCTACTGTTGATACTTGAGAATATTCTTTGCCTCCCCTTGTGTTGAATCAATAAATTTAGGTTGAATACTCTATCCTTGAAAACTGTTGCGATCCCCTATACTTGTGGGTTATCAGTCCTTTCTCCTCTCCAACTCCTCCTTTCCCCCTCTCCCTACGCCCTCTTGGCCGAGCTGTGCTCCAACCACCATCGGCGAGTTACGCCACTTTGGCCTCCTCTCTCGTTGTCCATCGTCGCCCCGCCCGACGATGTTTTTTAATACTTTTCGCAACAAGGGCCTTCTTGCAAACTTCCTTCAGCACAACATCATCTTTGTTGCAGATATTTCTTGATTCACACCATAGATGACATCATCTTTTCAGTGGAAAATAATTCTACAACATTATTCATGTTACAAAAGCCTCCTACAAAATCATCTATACTGCAAAAACTATGAAGAGGAAAAAAAATGCAACACCACCTCTGTTGCAGAAGTCCTCCCGCAACATCGTCTATGTTGCAAAACAAAATTGAAAACAAAAATAAAAGTTTCGAGCGAAAATAATGCTTTGGTGGTTTGTAACAAAACAATTCTTGCAGAGCGAGCCGTGCAACAACTACCTTGTTGTAATTGACGACGAATCTTATTGGGGAGATCCGATGGCTATTTGTGGCTCAATCCAACGACGTAGGAGGCAGCGGATGTTTTCAATTAACCCACCGGCAAGAGCGTAGCGTAGATTCCCGTCACCCGATGGATTACAGGCACCGCGTCCACCGCTTCCAACGTTCAACACATGTCGTGTGTGAAATGAACCGAGCATCATACTACGTTCTTGTCTGTATCTGTATCTACTATTCATGTCATCCTCCCAGCCGTGCTCCACGACCGCCACACGCCACAAGTGCCGCAGCAAGCCAGCCATCCTGCACACTACTGCAAGCTGCTTTCACGAGTCCGCCGCCGGTGATCGTCGGAGGACATCGTTGGCCGTCCTTTCTCCTCTCCTCTTCCTCTCCAAGTCCTCCTTTCCCTATCTCCTTACGCCCGCTCGCCCGAGCTGTGCTCCAACCACCATCGGTGAGATGTGCCACTTCAGCCTCCCCTCCCAATGCCCGTCGTCGCTCCAGTCGACGATGCTTTTTTATACTTTTCCGCAACAAGGGCCTTGTTGCAAAAGTCCTTCCGCGCAACATCATCTCTGTTGCGGAAATTTGTCGATTCACACCACAGATGACATCATCTTTTCGGTGAAAGAAATTCTGCAACATTATTCATGTTGCAAAAGTCCTCCCGCAACATCATCTATGTTGCAAAAACTATGAAGATGAAAAAAAAACTGCAACACCATCTCTATTGCAAAAGGCCTCCCGCAGCATCATCTATGTTTAAAAAAAATGAAGACAAAAAAAAATTCAAGCGAAAATAACGCTTTGATGGTTGCAACAAAGCAACTGTTGCAGAGCGAGCTATGGAACATCTACCTTGTTGCAATTGATAACACATCTTTCAATTAATCCACCGGTGGACATGTAGCGTCGCCCTATTTTAATTGGCTAGTGGTAGATTGATTCCACAATAGGTGGTTTTTTTTTTTTGAATTGACAATAGGTGGTTGGTATCAATGATGCTGGCAACAGCATTATCATATTCCCACTTTGTGTAATCAGCTGGTATAACTCTTGCTAGCTTGTCGCGTGCATCCATGCTATGCTGCACTCAATTGATTAAAAACTGTTTTCACCAATAGTTGTATCATCTGAAAGATAGTCTTTCACAGTCACACTACCACCAAATTCTGAAAAGCCATGCTATACAAAGCACGCAACTTACGTGTACCTCTACACACAAAAAAAATACCTTGTACTACTAGTTAGGACCATAATGCAACATGACTTGAAATTAGACTACTGGTGATGACAGCACACATGGAAATTGGCCTGGTGGACTTCAACGAATGCCCAAACTTGCATCAACGATCAACCACCCGCGTGAGCTTCAGATCAACCTTTTTCCCTTTTGACATGAGCTTCAGATCAGCTGGCGACACAGGGGAGGTCACAAGCATGACCATGCACCATCAACTGAGGGAGCAGAATTACCCCAAGTCTATATCTACATCTTAATTTTTCTGGCAAACTAATTAAGCCTCATATCTGCAGGTCCTGGGCCCAGGATCCCTTTCTGATCAGGGTCTATTGGAATCACCTCTGACTGTGGGCGCCTCAAATCATCCGCTGCCGCCTGCTGCCTCCAGAGCCGCTCCTGCTGTTTCAATCAGGGGTTAACTAACACTCACTACTGAAACAGTAAACAAAAATCTAGTGCTGTTTGGCAAGGAAGAGCAGACCTCTTCATCTGGGTCAGGTGTTACAACGGGTGGTATTGCATCTGGGTCAGGCTTCTGGAATACAAAAGTCGAATACAGGCCTGCACAAATCAGATTAAGCACTGAGCGAATTGGGATACTAGAATGAACCCAGTGCACGAAAAGGGTACACCACCTAAAATATCATAGGAACGAGCAATGAGCTTTCCACGAGGGTCAACCAAATTGGCACCACAACTACCAAGCATTGGAGCAAACTGTGTTCTGGAAGTCAGTCAGAACCAAAATAAACCATCAGATATGTCCACCATTCATTAGTATAGTAATCACACTACATTTCTTTCGAAAAGAGGAGGAAAAGTTAAGTAACTTATGCAAATAAATGTTACTATGAAGCACTATGTATTAAATGACTTCATGGAAATAACATAGGCGTCCAATAAGATACGGGCACCTGTTGTCATCATAAAACTCAGTTAAGTTCTGGATCTCCACATATTCAAGTCCAGCCTCCCTTGCTAATCTGCTCCAACATATTATAATGTTGTGAAAACATTGCGACCCAAGTTGTTGGTTTACATGAATGGAAGACTACAACAAATGTTGGAAATGAATGAGAAAATTGTAACCTCATAAGGCTGGGAAAGTGGACCAGGCAATGATTCTCAACCATCGCTTCATTTGCAAATTTGAGTTGGTACTTCTTTCCGAAGAAAGGAAACCTGCGCCATGTGGATGTAATGCATCAACCTCAAGATAGAAAACCTTTTGAACGTAAATTGATACAGAAGATGGGCTCATACTTTTCTTCCTCAATTTCGAAGGTAATTGTGTAGTTGTCAGAGCGGATGCTATTTGGAACAACCTTCAGACCCTTATTATGTGAAGCCTCAACATTCTTTTGATATTTAGTCCTACAAAATTAAAATGCCTTTAAACTCACAACGATTCAGAATAGTGGTGTTCAAACTAAACTTGAAATTGGAGAATATATATATTAAAGATTAGATCGTAACTAATCTTTAAATCGGAGAATATATGGTATGAGGGGCCATACCATATTGTGGATGAATCAGGAATTATGCCAAAGAAATAACCTCCAGGTTTGAGCAAGGATGATACGTTATTGAGAAGCTTCTTTGCGTGTTCCTCACTTTCAAAGCATAACTATCTTTCAACATGGACAAACTTTGAAGATTAGCAAAGCTTAACAGTATGCCATATTCCGGAGGCGGAGAAAACTCAACTTGCCTGTAAATTCTGCATGCAGCAAACTATATCTGCTTGGATGCCCTTTTCTTGCAACTGAGCTTCAAAGTCATCCTGTTATACAGACCACCATATATGTCATCACCTCTTAAGACTTCAATTTCGTGCAAGTAAGAAGGGGTGGGGAAAGGATATTACAGCAGAAGGATTCAACTCGATGAACTCAGTGGTGAAAGGTTTCCATTTGTTCTCCCACAGTTCACGGTCGTCGCTACTGACAGCTGACGCAGAAGCGTCTTATCACAGAAAGCAGTAAGTTCACTATAGGTACAAGATTCAGGTAGTCTGAACAAAGTAACCAAGTAGGGGCTCGGGTCATAGTGAGTCGGCCTACCAATTCCTATGTAGCGACCGGCTTGGGCATCGGCCCACTTTTCTGTATCAGCTCCGCCGTTGCAGTACATGTCGCAGACCTTCAACATTTCACAACGAGTAAAAGCAAGCCAGCATCAGGTTTCTGCTGGCTAGTTCTTGGCTAACCGGAACGAATTGGATATCGGGAAAGAGAGGAGCGTAGAACGGACCGTGGCATAAGGAAATGCAAATATCTTGATAAGTGCAGCCTTGGCGAATTCATAGAGCAGGTGATGTGGTGCCGCCGCCATGCACCGCCTCTGCTGCAGCTGCGGATAAACACGCAGACGATGGTAGGGAATTCAGGGGCGGATCTGGACGGCGTGCCGGCGCACGCTGAAAATTTCTCGAGGTTCAGCGGGGTTTAACAAATCATGGATGAAGAAAGTGCTCATACCTTAGAAACCAATCACGAAAACTGCGGACGAGGTCGAGGCAGCAGGGACGCGATGGGGTTGGGCGGAAACGGCGGTGCCGGCGATGCGGAGAGGTAGCGCACCGAGCGCCGACGGTACCGCGCCGGTATGGGACGGCGTCGAAGAAGCCGTGTAGAGGGGCTTTGGGTGTTATCGTACCCGCGCCTAGGGGACGTGCCCGGGCTCTCCGGCGGCGCGTACAGAAGCTCCGGCGGCGGACAAGAACGGCGAGGGGCTGCTGAAGACGACGCTCTCGATATGATTCTCGCAACTGGGCCAACCAACGAGTCACGGACTAGAGTCCATCTGGGCCGCAGCAGGCCGGAGCGAATTGTTGAGCCGCGGGACAGAGCCCGCTTTGCTCCACGCAGCTTGCTAGCCTCGCGTGCCACTTTTGAGAAGTTGGGATAGATCAGCGTAAGCTTCATTTATCCATTTATAAATGTCTCAAAAAATATCCATTTATAAAACCACTCACAAAAAAATTATACATTTTAAAAAATGTCTCAAAAACCCATTTTTAAAAATATTTGTGCAACAGAATGTGGGAGATGGTAAAGTGTGGGATGGAGAAACTTTTACCAGGGAAGGAAATGCTCATCAAGGGAGCTGCACATGTCATCCTAGTGTACTCAGTGGCTTGCTTCGTATTGCCGAGAGGTTTATGTGACAGTGTTACTTAATCATTCGACAATTCTTGTGGGGTAGCAAGACGGGGAAAAGGAATTCGTGCTAGGTCTTGTAGGATGTGATGACTTGGCCAAAATATTTAGGCGGTCTTGGATTTCAAGACCTTGAGATTTTTTATCTTTCTTTGTTGGCAAGGCAGGACTTGGCGTCTAATACATGACGTAGCATCCCTAAGTGCAAGAATTCTCAAAGCAGTGTATTACCCGGAGAGGTCTCTTTTGGAAGCCGAGTTAGGTTTTCATTCATCGCAGATTTGGCGTGCAATTCTTGTTGCTCAAGGTATTATCAGGAGGATTCGTACAAAAGAAACTGCTAACATATGGGCGCACAACTGGATCCCACGTGCAGTTATGCCGACGCATAGTACATCAATGGTTCAATACCCCCCCCCCTCCCCAATGTGTAGAAGTGGTTCAGGAAGTGTTTATTCCTTTTGATGCAAATGCTATTATGAATATCCCACTTTGCACAAGAAAAGTTGATGATTTCTGGGCATGGGACAAAGAGAAGAGAGGTAATTTCACTCCGTTCGTCCAACAAGATGTTGATAACAACCAAATCAATAGACAGAATTGGTTAGAAGATGGGGATGGGCGGTAGGATATCTCAGCTGAATCTGATGGGTGGCCACCGTTGTAGAAAATTAAAGTACCATCGAAGTTAAAAGTATTTTTGTGACGGTTGTGCCAACACCCCTTGCCAATGGCTGACCTCCTTCATCATAGAGACATGTCCACCACCCTCGTATGTACGATGTGTGGACCTGAAGATTCTTAGCAACATTCACTACTAAATTGTTCAATGGCCAGAAACGCATGGTCATTCTCATTTGAGGAGATGGTTGAGCACATGTGTGCTAACTAGGATATGAATGCGAAGAATTGGATCTAGTCAATGCATAAATCTTTATCGCGTGAAAAATTCTTTTGAATAGTGCTGACACTATGGGCCATCTGGAGCACTACAAGAAGGAATATTCATGAAGAGATGTATCATTCTCTATCAACACATTTTTTTTATATATCCTCATTTCTCTCCGACATTTAGGTACTTGACAAGATTAAAACACTGGCCAACAGAAGCAGAATTGCTAGACCTATTGTTTGGCTTGCCCCTCCTGAGGAATGTGTGAAGTTCAATGGTGACGCAACGGTGGGACAAAACAAGGATTTTGAGGCAATGGGTATTTTATGTTGTGATCATGGGGGTAAATTTCTTGGAGCTTCGTCAATAAAGTTTAGGGATTCTGGATTCGACAACTCTGGAAGCTCTAGCGGCACAGAATCACTAGCCCCTGCTGAAAATCTATATGTCCAGAAAATTCAAGTGGCATCACATTGCAAAATTGTGGTCTCTGATATCTTGCGGGGAACTTCAGAGTATGGAGCTATCAGAAAGGAGGTAGTATTATTGGTCTAAAGTTTTTTCAGTTTGTAATTTTTGTTCATGAGTATAGGAGTTCAAATTGCAAAACACACAACTCGCAAAACATGCTTTATCTTTAGTGGTTGGTCGTCATGTTTGGTTAGGGCAACCTGGTGATCCTTGGTTCGTCCTTCTAAACATTGTGACGGTTTGAATAAAGCTTCGCGAGTTTGCCTAAAACAAATATCCTTTTTTTATTATTTCTCAAAAAACAAATTGCCTTTATGAGGGCGGAGGACAGAGAAGGGGAGGCCCCGTCAGCAGCTAGGTTTTCCCTCATGACACTCGCAGGAGCAATGGGGGGGGACGGGATGGGCTAGAGGAGGTTGTATATTTTCACATTGTGAATGTTAGTATTTCTTTCTCTATAAAATTTGTCAAACTTTACGAGGTTTGACTTCAGATAAATCTTATATGCGAACTAAAAAAGACCGGAGGGAGTATAAAAAAAACTTGTGTTGAACTAACCAACCTATCTAGTGCTTTCTTGCGGATTCAAAACTTGTATTACTCAATTAACAATTCGGTACAATCCATCGCAGCTACCTCCAAAACCTCCGGACGACCCGAACCAATCCAAGTCATGGTTCTTCCTTGAACTCTACCAAAAGCAGTTAAACTATCACTAGCCTTATTTTGCGACCGTGAGACATGAGCAATACAAGATTGATGAAGACTAAGAAGATATCGTATCTCCTTTACTAGAAAAGCATAAGCAGAACGGTCCATACCATGACATGTGATCATAGACACCACCACAAGAGAATCCATCTCGACTGTAATAGGCAAATCTGATCGTTGTATAGAATAGGAGAGCCCCTCCATGCAAGCGCATAGTTCAGCCTCCAAAGCATCTCTGCAAGAGAACAGAGCCCTGCACGCCGAGAGGATAATCTGTCCATCCGAGCCCCTCAGAATCATCCCTGCTCCAGCTGTGTCACTCCAAATAAAAGACCCATCTTTGTTGAGTTTCACCCAGCCATTCCCCGGCATAGACCACCTCGGCGGTGCAACAACAACTTCTCTTGTATAGTTAGTAGCACCGTCCATAGAGATAGTAGACTTCCCCTTTGCTGGGTCACAATGCAAGTTTGATTTCACTGCCACCAAGGACTTCATGTAACTTTGCAAGAATTGGATGGGTACCTCCATAGGTGGGTAGGTTTTGAGTGTACTAGCTCATTCGGACGTACCAGCATCAAAATCATCAACATCATGCACCGTTCAAGATCGCTCAAGTGAGCTAGGACATGCAACAACCATTCTTTGCCAGTAGGTATGATCGAGTCCATATTGGGCAGCCTCCATATTTTTGCCGTTGACCTGTAAAGGTCCCGGCCATATTGACACTTCACAAATGGGTGGAAGTTATCTTCTGACTCAACCCCACACACTGGGCATATACAAGTGAGCTCGAGACCGATCCTACACTTATTTTTCTAGGTCGGCAGACTATCCGCACCCGCCATGCAAAGTTTGTGATCGTTGGCGGTGCACCGTAGTTCCAAATGAATTTCTAGCAACTCCTACCTCCCATCGGCGCTATACTGGAGGACGCCGCGGACCCTGTGGTGTAGCTCATCAAACGCCAGACGGTAGGCGCTCCTAACTGTGAAGATTCCAAGTTTTTCAGGTGCCCATGCAAGGAAATCATCATCCAATCTGGGGGAAGCCCTGATCTTTAGGATCTCTTCTACATCCGCAGCAACGAAGTATTGAGAAAGCAGCTCAACCTTCCATGAATCATTACCGTTCAACAAGTTAGAAGCGAAATGCATACGACACACGCCTTGCCGTGAGATGGGCCTAAACGAAAAAGGTCGGGGAATCCAATTGTCACGCCACACTCTTATGCTTCTTCCATTCCCAACACGCCATATTAATCCTTGCTTTAGCAGATCCAGACCATGGTTAATTGCTTGCCATGAGGATGAGGCATTACCTGTGAAGACAGTATCCTTAAGCTTGCCATGTTGGTAGTACCTCGCTTTGAGAACTTGTGCACACAAGCTGTCTGGTCTGGATATTAATTGCCACGCTTGGTGAGCCAGTAAGGCCTGATTGAAAAGATGGAAATCCTGGAATCCCATGCCACCCCTATCCTTGGGTTGCAGCAGATGATCCAACCTTTCCAATGAACTTTCCTTTTGCCTTTTTCCGATCCCAATAGAAATTCCTTACCATCCTTGTGTGGTCCTCGCACACCGAGTGGGCAGTTTGAACACGCCCATAATGTACGTTGGTAGTGCTTGGGCTACTGATTTGATCAAAACCTCTCTGCCTGGTTGGGTTAAGTGATCATCACCCCACTGAATTAGGCGTTTAGTGAGGCTGGTTTGAATATTCGGAAACTTTCCCTTAGACATGTGACCCTCTGGTGTAGGAAGGCCCAAGTATTTTTCCTCGAAGACCAAGATGGTAACATTCAAAACATCTCTGACTTCCTCTTGTACAGCAGCAGGACAAGTCTCACCAAAGAAAATTGAATACTTGTTGTAATTAAGGCTTTGGCCTTTAGCTGAAACATACATATCTAGCACATCTTCTACACTTTCCGCCTGAGCTCTAGAGGCATCAAAAAACAACATGGTGTCGTCAGCGAATAATAAGTGGGATATACCGGGCGCCCTTCTATAGATCCGAACCGGTGAGATGACACCGGTCTGCCCTTTATTTTTCAGAATCGCCAATAGTCCATCCGCCACAAACAAAAATAGATATGGTGAAAGTGGGTCCCCCTGCCGAAGCCCTTGGGACGGTGCAAATGAATCCAAGAGAGTTCTATTTAGTTTAACAAAATACCTCATCGATGTGACACACGTCATTATCCAGTCAACCCATCGCGGAGAGAAACCCAACTTTTGCATCACCTGCTTCAAGTAAACCCAGTCCACCCTATCATATGCTTCAGAGAGATCAAGCTTGTAAGCCCAGAAACTCTTCGTAGGATCCCCACTACAAAAAAAAGACACATCCGTGACATTTTGGGCCAAATGAAATTTTTTTCTGTCATACATATGACACTTCTATGACGATAATTGTGACAAAATCCGGTATCATCATAGATGTGGTGGGCTCCTACTTCTATGGCAAAAAATCATGACAAAAAATGGGCTTTTCGTCCTGGGCGGGCCGGAGAAGCAGCTGCATGACATTCTTTGGGCCGTCCATGGCGGAAAAAACTGTGGTAGAAGCGAGGGGGAGGAAAATTCGGGGAGTTCCCGGTTACGATGGGAGGTCGGGGGCCGAGCGATGCACGTTTCTCTCGTACACGTACGCGTGTGTGTGCGAGGCGTTGGCTCTAACTGAACCCGAGCAAGGTGTTGGGCTCTAACTGAACCTGAGCGATTGCACTGCAGGCTACGCGTTACTGAACCCGAGCGATCGATCGATGGCTGTTAACTGAACCCGATCGAGCGATTCCTTCGCTACTGCTGCTAACTGAAGCCGATCGATTGGATGAACAGTGAGCATTGCGCGCGCGGGGGGGGGGGGGGGGGGGGGGGTTGGATGAACAGTGAGCGATGGTGTTGCCTCTGGATGAACAGGACCCCGTGGTGTGGTCGAGGGCTGGATGAACAGTAGACGGTGGAGGGATGGTTGAACAGGACCCCGTGGTATGGAGGGCTAGATGAATAGTAGACGGTGGAGGGGTGCTCGTGGAGGGGTGGTTGAACAGTAGCCGGTGGAGTAGCGCGCGGTGGAGGCTGGATGAACAGGAGCCCGTGGAGGTTGGAGGAGGTCGACGGTAGCCCATAGAGGCTGGAGGAGGTCGACGGTGGAGATGAACAGTATCCCGTGGAGTCCCGTTTTGTGGTACGCCACACCCCTCCCGATGAACAGGACCCCCGTTTCGACCGTAGGAGGTCCGTTTCGTCCGTTTTGCGGTACGCCACACCCCTCCCAATCAACAGGACCCCCGTTTCGACCGTAGGAGGTCCGTTTCGTCCGTTTTGCGGTACGCCACACCCCTCCCGATCAATAGGACCCCGTTTTGACCGTAGGTGGTCTGTTTCCTCTATTTTGCGATACGCCAGACCCCTCCCGATCAACAGGACCCTGTTCTGAACATAGGAGGTCCGTTTCCTCCGTTGTGCGGTACGCCCGACCTCGTTTCCATCGCATGTTCCGTCCAAGCTCTCCCGATGAACATGACCACGCATTCCGTTCCGACCCAGCCGGTTGGCTTCCACGCGTTTCGTTGCCTCCCGATGAACACGACGCATTCCGTTGCCTCCCCATGGACACGACGCATTCTGTTGCCTCCCCATGAACACGATGACGACGCTGTTTCTCTGTTCCGACCCAGCCATGTACACGAGCCCTGGCTATACGTATGCGCGAGTAGGCGTTCGAGACCCCGCCCGTATGTATACATACGTGGCCGTATTTTCTTTCTTGCACCCTGGCCGTTGTACGTACGTGTACATGCTACATGCACGCCTCTACTACGACACGTACGCGTTTCTACTATGACACGTGTGCGCCTCTACATCCACCAGTATATATGTACGTACACGTTCGCGACCAGAATGACAACGCTACAAAAACTTCGACCAGGTGGGTCCCGACTGTCAGGCACTTCCTTGCCTGCGAAGATGTAGCTGGTGGGTCCCAACAGTCAGGGTGCGAATCTTTTTTTGCCCGGACGCACTTTCTTGCGTGCGAAGATGTAGCTGGTGGGTCCCGACAGTCAGGGGAAAACGTTTTTTCGCAAAATACGGTGGTCCGTCCGGTGGGTCCCCGCTGTCAGGTAGAGGAATAATTATTTTGCACGTAATAAGGAGGCACTTCCTTGCTGCGGCCGTGGACCCAGCTGTCAGCCTCTCCATGTACAGTCCACGTCCGATGGAAGCCGTTCCTTGACCATGTTGACCACGCCGCGCCGAGAGCACCAGGGCGGTGGACAACGGCGAGGCCTAGGAAGGGGACGACACGGAGCCGGGGAAGACGTGGCAGTGGATGCCCATGCGTAGAGGAGTATGAGGGTTCACTGGTTCGCTACGGTGTGACGTTGCCGTCACCGCAGAATAACAGGGGTGTGGGTGAGTAGAGGGATGGCCTGGCCAGCGGTGGGAGTAGTAGGGGGAGGTGAGGCCTCCGCCACATCACAGCCGGCCACGGGAGGCAGAAGCACGAGGCACGACCGACACTGGTTTGGGCGGCTGGAGCAAGAAGACCAGAGGTTGAAGAAGCACTACGGCCGTTGGATGGACATCGTACGGTCACTGGAGCTAGAATCGTGCATATTGACTAAGTTGACAAAGCCCTCCATCCCCGTCAACTTAGTTGGCCCACAAGTCAGCCTGCCACTATACTGGGTCCCAGCTAACAGGGGGAGTATTCATTTTTTGTGCGTAATAAGGAGGCACTTCCTTGCGTGCGAAGATATAGCTGGTGGGTCCGAGCTGTCAGCGGCGGTAATGTTTTTCTCACGAAATACAGAGGCCCTTTCGGTGGGTCCCTGATGTCAAGTGGAGGAATCATTATTTTGCGCGTAATAAGGAGGCATTTCCTTGCGTGTGGCCGTGGACCCAGCTGTCGGCCTCTCCACGTATAGTCCACTTCAGATGCATGTCGGTCGTTGACCACGTTGACCAGGCCGCGCCGAAAGCACCAGGGCGGTGGACGACGGCGAGGCCTAGGAAGGGAACGACACGGAGGCGGGGAAGACTCGGCAGTTGTTTCCCACGCGGAGTGGGGTATGACTGTATGAGGGTTTACTGGTTCGTCTGCCGTCGCCGGAGAATAACAACAGGTGTGGGTGAGTAGAGGGATGGCTAGGCCAGCGATGGGAGTACGGTGGGGTGGTGAGGCCTGCGCGGTAGTAGAGCTAGCCGCAGGGAGGAGGGAGCAGGCAGTCCCGCCGGCGCTTGTTTGTGCGGCTGGAGCAGGAAGAGCAGAGATTGAAAAAGCACGACGGCCGTTGGATGGACATCCAACAGTCACTGCTTATGCGTTAACCTTTTTTAGGAAAGCCTCAAATCTGTGGAAAACAACATACAGCCCATCTGCCATTATTTCTAATAATTTACAGCCCATTTGCTAATTATTAAGGTTTTTTGGAGCCCATATTCTTTTTGTGAGCATTACAGCCCATATTGTGGCCACGGTTAAAAAAGTATATGAAATTTTGCATATTTCGGTGTGGTCCGAACTGTTTTTAAACCCGAAATTTCGACTCACATTCAAACTGATTTTAAAAATAAATGTATATCAATATAAAATCCAACAAATTCTCCACGCATAAAAATTAATGTAATTTAAAATCTCGAAATGAAAAAAAGATATTTGAAAGTAATTGCCGGTTTGATGTGTTTTAAAAATGTATAGCCCATTTCTCATTACTGATAGGCCATTTTCTCGGCCAGCCGAGTGAAGCTCTCGTCGTCTTGAAAGATTTGCAGCCCAACAGGCCTGACAAAACGGCTTACTTGGCAAATCACAAAAAAACTGGGCTGTGGCTGTGGACCCAGCTGTCAGTCCATTTGTTTTTTTAGTCCATTTTATGGGCTGGGTGAAACAATGATGTAGCATCTATGCAGCCCGTTTAAATCACATTTGCATTTTTCTCGAAATCCGCGGACTTGCTGGGCTGGGTGAAAATATCATGTTGGGCTAGACGGAGAAATGTTATAAAACATAAGCACATGATTGCACGTCAGTAAAATCTTTGCAAGCTTATGTACGCAATCACTAGGAGTTAACTTGCCAAGTTATATATAAACAATTATTATTATTATTTTGTAAGAACTTTCAACTTATGAAATAAAATATCATTTTAATTTGATAAGTTAATAGTACGTGGGGTATTATTATTTTTTAGGCTAGACGTGGGACAGTTGAGTTGGTTCTAGGGGAAAGTACTAGGAGAAAACTCAGTTTACAGCGAAAAAGAAAGTGGGAGAAAATTCAGAGACCCGCTGGGTCCACCTGAGGAGGGGAATATGTTGGGAGGAAGGAGATTCAAAGCACGGCAGCCGAGTGAACTAGTTTTTTTATGGACAAGTGAACTACTTCCTCCGTTCCTAAATATTTGTCTTTTTGAGATTTCAAATGGGCTACCACATACGGATGTATATAAACATATTTTAGAGTGTAGATTCACTCATTTTGCTCCATACGTAGTCATTTGTTCAAATCTCTAGAAAGACAAATATTTAGGAACGGAGGGAGTAGTTTACATACATATTCAGGTTAATGGGTTCTTAAAAGAAATATTTTGGACAAAACAGATAATTACGACACATAGGCTAATGCATGAAACACTCAGATGATAAATGTGCTTATAAACAGATAAAGTACAACATCTAGACCTTCCTGGCACGCTTGATCATGACGCTGCAGCTATCCGTGTACTCGTCGGTTACGGGAAGCAGACACGCCCTCATGTCCAAGATCTGCCTGTACATGTCGTAGCATGCGTATGCGTCCTTGGCCGCGTAGGTTATGTAGGCTAGATTCAGAGGTACCTCTCACGTGTTCAGGTCGTCTTCTTTCATGTTGGTGTATCAGGGGTCGATGATGGTCTTAGCGAGGTCAACCACGGAGTCCTTCTCCTGCCCGTTGCTGACGATCTTGTATTGCTTCTGGATATCGACAAGCTTGTTGCACCAGATGGCTGAATCGTCGCCTTCTTCCTTCTCTGCATCGTAGCGAAGGTGCAGTTGGCGCTGCCGATGAAACGGGCGAATGCTCCAGAACCTGGTGCGCCCATAGGACTGAGGCCAGGCAGAGCTTCACCGAGTCTGTATCGTTGGTGTACATCACATTCAACTTGGTGCAGCCATAGGACTGAACGGCGAACTCAAAGGGGAACTCCTTGCTGAAGTCCATATCCAACAGGCTCACCCCTCGGATCGCCATTGGAGTCTCTTCGAGTGAACGAGTGTGTAGGCGGTGACAGCAGTTCGTTTTTCAGCTCTTGAGGAACTGGATTCAACAGTAAGCTGAGTGTGTACAGGCGACAACAGTTACTACCCCTCCCTCGTCCGCTGCACGCCCGACAGAAGATGCACCCTCGGCCACACGTCGGTTCACGAACGTGTCTGTATTGGTACTGTAATAATAGGAGTTAGTGGTCACTTTACTTAAATTTAATTAGCTTTAATAGAAATTTGTACTTAAAACAAGCAATGCATTCGCTCGTTCTATCAGTGCCACGGGATCAACATGCACAACAATTAGAATTATTATTCTCAGGACGCACACGATCAGCACATTTGTCGCACTTTCACAAAGATAATACTACCAAGTTTGAACTGTTTGTTATGGTTGTTGTCCTCTGCATCATCATGTCGTGTTTCCCAGCTTGCAAGATTTAGAACCAACAAATAAGATCCAAATAATAAGTACAACAAAGATGCCTACACATCTCATTGATTCCCAGCTTGCAAGATTCAGAACCAACAAATAAGATCCAAATAATAAGTACAACAAAGATGCCTACACATCTAATTGATTCCCAGCTTGCAAGATTCAGAACCAACAAATAAGATTCAAATAATAAGTACAATAAAGATGCCTACACATATCACTGATTCCCAGCTTGCAAGATTCAGAACCAACCCATTAGAGCCTTTTGATAAAGTGAATATCGGGATTAAATCCATCTTGGCTAGCCATGTCATACAATCGAAGAACTTGGCGACTTCTCTTGACCGTCACAACATCTGTAGTTGAGTATTCCTCTTTGCATAGCATGTTTGCACAACACAAACAAGGAGACAAGAGAGCATGATTTCACTTTAATAGCACCTCCTTGAACTCAACCTCCAGCTCTACTTGGATGAGGTCTGCCTGGAGTTCCATGATTCAATTCATGCGCCTTTTTCTACAGTTCACCTGAAATGAAGCAAAGATTGCATCATTCAGCTAGCAAGAAGTACTTACTCTTGTGAGTGGTAGGTTCTTCTTTAGTAGTTGCACTAAAATTGAGGAACATTAAGGTTGGTTGTCCGGCTCATGTATGGTGCAACTATAATTTTCTAATCCTTTTGTGCAGTTCCACTAAAATAAAGTGCCATTGTGGTGATAGTGATGGCTCCATCTTGCAAAGGCTAATAAAATGTTGCACGAGATTACCAGCAGAACTTGACGGAGATTTTGGAAACTCCAATCACCATTTTGTGCAGTTCCACCAAAATTGAGAGATGTTTCCCATGTGACATTTTAGTTGAACTGCACAAGGCACTCATTCCAAAAAAAGTGTTTTGTGCAATTCACCAAAAGGTCACAATAGCAACAAAGTGAAATGGATATCCCTATCTGCACAAAAAGATAGAAAGTAAACAATTGCTGGTCAATAAGAATATGCGAAACATATACAAAATGAAAAGAAGCATCTTAATTATGTTCATGGCAATCACGCAAGGACAATAGAAATTTTAAAATGCCAGCAATGCTTCATGTTACCAGAAGCATTACGATCAATAATGAGATTCCTCAAACATGGGATTACTTTAATGGTGGCATTGCTTGTTTACCAGACACAGTAAGTCAACATCAGCTAAAGAGTTGGTTTAAGGGCATGGGACCGTGGGGACACCAAGACACTCAGCAGCGTAAAGGAGCAACTTACTTATCATACTGGGGAAAACAACAGGAGTGCCATTGTACTATGTGAGGGCAGCAAATCTAATCCTGGAGACCTTGTACTATGTGAGGGCAGCAAATCTAATCCTGGAGACCTTTTAGTATGTGAGGGCAACAAATCTAATCCTGGAGACCTTTTACTATGTGAGAGCAGCAAATCTAATCCTGAGACCTTTTACTATGTGAGGGCAGCAAATCTAATCCTAGAGACCTTTTACTATGTGATGGCAGCAAATCTAATCCTGGACATACTCTGTTGACTTGTCCACCAGCCGCCACTTTCTATCCTTTTTTCATCCAATAATAATTTGTTCCTTATCCACTTTGTACTGCATTTTCCTATTATTTCCCTTTTCAACTAAGAGATCGGTTGGGTATCCGGTCTCTACTAGTTTCACCATATTATTTCCTCTTTGAATAAAGTTCTAGATTCATGCTACAACTTCCCCCCCTTTCTTTGTTGTTTGAACAAAGCCCTAGATTCGAATGCATGAAGTAGCTTTACCTCTAATAATACTAAAAATTTAGGTGGCTTTGGAAGAGCCGATGGGAGTAGAAAAAGATGCACATGCAGACACGTGGGGAGCTGGGGCAGTAGAGCAAGGCCGCTTTTAAAGAACTTATACCTGAGGGTCGCCGGGATGTCGGCGGCGGTAGGTCGGATCTGCGGACAATACGGCGGGGAGGAAGAAGGGTCGGAGGACCTCCCGAGCCGGCCATGTGTCGGAGTGAACGACAGGGGCAGAGGATCGGGCCACTCCGGCAGCTGTGGGTTTCCTCCCTCGGCGGTGATGACCGCGTGAACGATGCACCTTTTAGTCCTCTACACACACCGGCCGAAGGGATCCGGCCGGATCTGTGACCAGCGGTGAGCAGAGAGAAAATGTCGCTACTGCTGTCTTGTTTATATCTGGAGAGGATGAGAGAATGAAGAGAGCAACCCTAGTAAAGCAAGCGCTCAGGCCCCTGCGTCCATATATAGTGGAGTGATTATCTTTTTTCTCTCCATAATAAGCGTTTCAATTTGTGTACGTGGCATTAAAGAAAAGAAACTCTCTATTTAAGGTGACTACTGTACGACTCCTACTTACTACTAGTAGTACTACAGTATTGTTCACTTGTGCTCCCTGCCCCTCCATTCATTGAACAACCCCACGGGTGAATAAATATACAATAAGTACTGTATTTATATAGAACGAACAAGCTCGAACTATTTTCGCGTAGTTAAAAGTTTAGGGCGGGGCTTTTCCCGGGCAGTACGCGCGACAGTTTTCGGGTAGGGCCAGAAGACTATTTTAATTATTTTTTAAACTTCGAGACGACCACATAGCATGGAGCCGACCCCAATGATTTTAAGCTTACATGCACGGTACATGCTATCCTAGACTACTCTACACATGAAACTGCCACACGAGCGTCCGGGCTGCGCTTGGCTCTTTGCCTCTTCGGGAAGTCAAACAATGATGGAATACCACTGCACTGGAGGAGTACTACAGTACACTTCTGGCCATCTGACACCGATTGAACTGCTGCATGTCCACCGCATGCGGGAGGGAGAGTGTGTAGCGAAAGCTTCTCCTAGTCTTGCTAGCCACCACGCTCATGGGCGAGGGAGGGATGCTCCTGCCTTTGCGTGTATGATAGGTGGGCCCTACTGGTGTGTGGCCAACCTGTCATACAGCCAAAGGCAGGTGCAGTTAAGTCCACGAGGGAGAGGATAATCAAACTTCTCGTTGATGTATGAGTTGACACGACACATCAAAGCACTGCACTCGATATATTTCAATAATTTGCATGTGTGACTCCCAGATGCAGAGGCCCGGGGTCATCATCCTCCTTTTCGAGAAAAAACAGACGCGTGTGTGAAAGGACGAGTGCGTGCATGGACCTATTCTCTTCTTGTATAACGTACTACTAAACTCAGAGTACAAGTTTTTGTGGGTGGCATGATGGTGCGTGCGAGAAGTCCCGAGAGATAGGTTTAATGCATTAATTGCAATGCATGCATGCATAAAGTACATGCATTGGTCAATTTTCTCTTAATACTTGCATGCAATGATTTAATGCACCTTGGAATCTGAACATGTGTTGGGGAACAACCAAATTGAGCCTTATAAAATGGAAAAACTAAAATTTTGAGATAAGCCCTATAAAACCGGAAAGGAGGGAGTAGAAAAAGGCGCGGGAATAGTGCCGCACTTCGAAACTAGAACCGTCAATAAATTTTGAGCTTGCGTCTCGTCACATTCCAAATTACTCCACGCTATATTGAATTGCAAACCTGTTCACACCGATCACAACCTAAACGGTTTCCCACTTAGGAGCGTATTAGTACTCGGTTATAAATACTAGTATGCCAAGATGACTGCACATTCCTCCTCAACTCCTCATCCACAAAAACAAACAAGTCATTCATCATCCTTCCCTTGCGTCTGCCATGGCCAGCGTGAGTTCTGGGTCGAGAGATTGCCACCAGGGAGAGGCGAGCATGGAAGCAGAAGCACGAGAGATGTCCCGCCTCGCTGCGAGAGCAGACGACATGTCTCGCCGTGTGAAAGTAGCAGCAAAGAGGTCCCGTCGCGCCGCTAAAACAGCACGGAGGTCCCGCCGCGCCGTCGATGTAGTAGACTTGTCCGGCCACGCCGCGGAAGCAGTAGAGATGTCCCACCGCGCCACGAATGCAGTAGAGATTTCCCGCCGCGCCATGGCGGCCTGGGAAAATTTCTCGCAGGCAGGCGACGACTGTTACAGGCGCATGCATGCGATCGTCCATAGCCAGATGGATAAGATCTCCGGCTCAGCGAGGTTGTAGGACGACATGATAGCCTCGTTTGAACAGGCTACCGGCGTCATCCGGCAACTAAGGGAGGGCAATGAGAGGCTCCGGGCCGAGCGCGACCTGCTGAGGGAGAAGATCGTCCGAAGTGCAGACCAGCAGGAGGAGACCAGTGCCTTGTTGAAGAAACTTATGGACGAGAATGACATGCTCCGCAACGAGCGCCAAAGGCTGGTGGAGAAATCTGTGGATGTTCTCAAGCAGCGTCTTGAGGACACTAAAGAGCTCATCGCCGCTCGCCGCGGAGACTAGTTTCCTGGTTTCTTTTGATGTAATAATCAGTTTAGGATGTGGATTGTGTCGTCGGTTGTGAAATGTTGGGTTCTAGCGCGGATGTTTGGCCTTTGTTGGCCTCTTGGGATGTTGCGATTTCAATCTGGTAGCTTTTAGTCGTTCGTGTTAGGTTGGAGTTGTGCTGAACTTCTTGTGAATTGTGGTGGTTTTCAGTAATGAAAATCGGAAGGGGCAAGCCCTTCTTTGATCAATTTTTTAATCATCCTTATATATTCATCAGTCTTGCTATAAGTCATAGTAGATGCTATATAGGTCCGTCAGATCTTACATCAAGACCCGTGCTTTCAGATTTTCTTTTTTCTCTCTTAAATCTCAGTCGAGTGAGACATAGCCACACCATTAAACAGAGGCTCGGGCGTCATTAATGGAGACCTTGGGAGAGAGGTGGACGGCAGATGGAGGTCAAAGGGCTCTCCTCCCGATAAGCACGCGCAGGGGTCTGATCGCACGCCTCTCGTACTCAAATAGCTACCCTGCACGGCGCCTCCTAGCTAATAAAAAATGGGGACGCGTGGCGGCACGTAAATGGTACTAGTAAGTAGAACGCCCACGGTTTCAATAATACTTGTGTTTCTGATTGTAACGTGACAGCACTTGTTCCAAAATGACTTTGTTGATTGTTAATGTGTGCGCCTTCGCAAATCGGACTGCAAATTTACCACAGCATGTTGGTGCCATGTCATGGCACCAAGCCAAGTTTCATTATTTTCATGCGTGTTTTGGATTTATAGGAATTAAAAAACTAAGTTTCTCAATGTTTCCAACCCAGCCACGACGCCCAGAATTTTGAATTTCATTCCCATTTCTTGCATGGAACCTACAAATTTACCCGAGGACACACACGTGATTTTTCAACCAACTTTGGTGCACTGGAACATGTGCTTGTATTTCAAATTTGAATTATGCACACAAAGGTGACACGTTCCCTCCCAGAACCACGAGCCTTCTTGAGAGAAGCTCCGATTTGCAAGAAGCTTATACCAAAATTTGTTCCTATTCGGCCAATTTTTTTACCACAACATGGTACTACCATGACATGACACCATGCCAAGTTTCATGATTTTAAAACTAAGTTTCTCAATGTTCTCGACTGATGCCCAGATGTTTGAATTTTATTCTCATTTTTTGCATGGGACCTACTCCCTCCTTCCATCTATATAGGGCCTAATGTGTTTTTCAAGACAGCCTTTGACTATTGACAAGATTAATAGCACATGAGATGTATACTATGAAAATTATATTATTGGAAGCTCCTTTGACATACAAAATTGAAGGTATGCTTTGTGTAAGTTGCATGTCATATATTATTGCTCTAACGATTGGTCAAAGTTAGCCTCGAAAAACGCATTAGGACCTATATAGATGGAAGGATCGAGTAGAAACTCACCCGAGGACACAAATGTGATTTTTCAACTAACTTTGGTGCACGGGAGCATGTGCTTGTAGTTCAAATTTGAATTATGCACATTAAATGACCAAAAACTCAATTAATGTGTAAATAAGGCCAAACGAAGCCGGAATAATTCCAAAATTTAATAGGGCACTCATGTAGTTCTATGTTGCCTTTGTAAATAAACTCATGGGGGACAACGTATATCGTTTCGCACTCAAAGGTGGCACGTTCCCTCTCAGAAGCACGAGCCTTCTTGAGAGAAGCTTCGGTTTGCAAAAGCTTATACCAAAATCTGTTTCTATTTGGCCAATTTTTTTACCACAACATGGTAGTACCATGACATGACATCCATGCCAAATTTCATGATTTTTAGACGTGTTTTGGATTTACAAGAATTTTAAAACTAAGTTTCTCAATGTTCTCGGCCGAGCCACAATGCCAAGATGTTTTAATTTTATTCTCATTTCTTGCATGGGACCTAGAAATTCACCCGAGGACAGAAATGTGATTTTTCAACCAACTTTGGTGCACGAGAGCATGTACTTGTAGTTCAAATTTGACTTATGCACATTAAATGACCAGAAACTCAATTAATGTATAAAAAACGACAAACGAACCCGGAATAATTCCAAAATTTATCAGGGCACTAATGTAGTTCTATGTTGACTTTGTTAAGAAACTCAAGGGGGGGCAGCGTATATTGTTTCACACTCAAAGGTGGCACGTTCCCTCTTAGAACCACGAGCTTCCAAATCGGCCCAATTTTTTTACCACAACATGTTAGTGCCATGACATGACACCATGCCAAGTTTCATGATTTCCAGGCGAGTTTTGGATTTACATGAATTTAAAATCAAAGTTTCTTGATGTTCTCGGCCGAGTCATGACGCCCAGATGTTTGAATTTCATTCTCATTTCTTCCATGGGACCTAGAAATTCAACCAAGGACACACATGTGATTTTTCAACCCACTTTGGTGCACCGGAGCATGTGCATGCAATTCATATTTAGATTATGCACATTAAAAGTCCAGAAACTCAATTAATGTATAAAAAGTCCAAATGAACCCGAAATAATTCCAAAATTTAACAGGGCACTCATGTAGTTCTATGTTGCCTCTGTAAATAAAATCAGGGGGATGCAGCGTATATCGTTTCGCACACAAAGGTGACACGTTCCCTCTCGGAACCACGAGGCTTGTTGAGGGAATCTCCGGTTTTGCAAGAGGCTTATACCAAAATTTGTCCCAATTCAGCCAAAAATTATACGTACAAAAATAGGGTTTAGATTATCCCAAACATCTCGCTACCTAGACCAATAATGTACTATAATTTGAATTCAACACAAAATGGGTACAAATAATTGAATTGGAGAGCATATGGTACATGTAGTTTATAGTGAAATATGATTACTGCTATATGTATGTTTTTTGTTATCAAGATAATATTTAAATTATTGTATAACTTGACAACAATCGTATTCAAATAAGGAAAATTGATTCAAATTTAGTCCATATGGTAGACGACAATATATATGTTCACATGGTGGAGTAAAATGTTCATATATGATGGAAGATCAAAATGTATGACTACATCAATTATAAACCACAAGGTCACCTAACGATATATTCGAATTCAACATAACGTGGATTCAAAAATTGAAATTCGAGATCATGGCATCTGTAATCATATAAAAAGGGACATTACTCTTTCTTTGGTGGGAACTGATTTGTTTTTTATTGTTGTTGAGAGAAGTGCGAATCGATTTGGTACTATGCAGGGTAATCTTGTTCTCCCGATTTTTTTTACATTTTTCTTGTAGTTTTTTCAATGGCATCTATAGCAATATAGTAAAAGGGGACATGACTCTCTTGTGTCTTGTATGAATTGTTTTTTTACACGTTAAGTTTGTTCTGCCGAACAAGGAATCTGCACCTTGTTATCCCGAAATTTTCAAGCTCGAGTATCTTTTGTCTCATCTGCTTTGAAACTCCCGCTTCTTCACCCCGCGCCGCGCCTTGTTATCCCGAAATTTGGACGCGCGTGAGAACTCCCTCCTCATCCGAAATCGCTCCCGCAGCCCAGACACGCAAAATCCCCCTTCTACCCCTCAACCGGAAATGAAGCTCCATGTCGCGGTGTCAAAACCGGTGGGGGTACGCTGGTAACTTACCCTACATTTCGGACAAGCGCGTCCCTAAGCTTGGCTCCCCCCTCCCCCTTCGCCCCCCATTCGTACACCGAGGCCGCCAAAACCCGCGAAACCCCACGCTCCTCCGTCGGCCTCCCGTCCGCCGCCCAGCCGGAGACTCTTCCCTGACTACGTCGTCCACCGCAACAGCTCGCCGTCCCTCATCCACCGCACCGGATGAGCATCCGTTGTCGATCTCGTCGTCCCGCTGGATCAGCCACCCCGTCCTCCACCTCCAAGGAGCTGCCCCAACATTCGCCTCGTCTATCGTGCCACCTCAATCCCCACAGCGCCGTCTTGACCTGCCCCACCGGAACCGCAGTACCCTCGCCAATTCCTCCGATGAAGCCGAGGCCAACTCGGCGCCACCAAGGAGGTTCTGCACTCACCGCTGCATTTTATCTTTTATTCGATCTCACGGGGCTGCCGGTGCTCGATACCGAGCAGACATGGCGTGTCTCCATCGACGGCGCCGTCGCCGGCCACATCATCCACGACGTCTGTCCCCCATGTCATTGCTTCCTCGGCGGCGACTTCCACAATGACACTAGCTGCAGCTGCTCCGGCTCTCGCTTGCACTGCGGCTCTATTCTTGCGGTCGGTCGCGCTGCTGCACTACTCCTGCTTTTGTTCATGCTGCTGCTCTGCTCTTGCTCTCGCTTACGCTGCTGCTTCTGCACGACCTCCGACAGCTACAGGAGTTGCTGCTTTAGCACTCACTCGCGGTGCTACTGCACGACTTGCTCTTTGCTAGTGCATTCCCTGCTCGAGCGTCTGCTGATTTAGATCACTGCTTCTCTGCTACTAGTGCTCGAACGCCCTAAACATCTATTGCAATGCTCTGTTACTAGTTCAATCAGTTTCGACAGTAAAATTCAGTTTCGACTGTGAAGTTCATTTTCTCCAGTTAAGTTTAGAGTGAACAGTACTTACATCATCTGGCGGAGCGGCCGTGGCGTGGCTGATGCGTTTTACATCTAGCACTTTTTGGTGATATATTTTACATCGTCTATTGTAGATGATATTAGGGTCCCACTCCAGATTAACGTTGTCTGTCTTGTCATGCTTCAGCCTCGTCGCCGTACACCTTAGTGGAGCTTCTCCAATGACGGAACCGTCCATCACAGTGGAGCAATACCCTCGGCGCCGTTTCCAGAGGCCTCGGATCTTCTTCCCCGCCTTCGACAGTCACACCAGCATCATCACCATCCTCCACGTCCAACCCAATGATGCCGAGGTCCACAAGGCTATGCCGAAGAGGTTGTACACTCGTTGCATCACTTTGTTTCTCCATAGCTCTGTTCTTCCAATTCATGTGATCCAAACACCCAGGTTGACTGAAATCCTATGTTTCCAAATGCTCTGTTTTGCACATGCATTCCTATCATATTCCTGTATTTTTCCTGTCCCTGCATTTATAGAATCCTCCAATTCTAAGGAGCCCTTACAGATTTACTTCATTTTTAGATAGGCGTCAAAGAAAACTCTGTGTGTTATGTCCTGCTCCTGCCGTGCTGTCATCCACCCAACCTGAGGTGCACCATCGACAAAAGCATTCACTGCAGCAGAGATCTCCCTGCAGACTTCCTTTCGCCACCTCAGATCATCTTCCCCGTTGCCAGCAGCCACGCCAACTGCATTACCATCATCGACTGAGCAGATGAACATGAGGACTACACAGTTCCGGAAGAGAGGTCGCAGTCTTTCGTGTTTGCTTACGTTATACATCGGTTATTATTACCTGCTACTTTATCATTCAATCTTGAGTTTTGAATTGCCCATGGGTCTCATATCGAGCCAACAATGAATAGTATATGTCTACTATCTGGTTCATCTGGGGTGTTCTATGTGGTTCATGTTGGGTGGGCAACAAACAATAGATGATCCATTGTCTATCTTTTTAAACTGAAGCTATAATCTACATGCTATCATTAGTTTTGGATCCATCCACTCGTTTGCTACCAGCAGTCTTGATTTTTGCATGCACCCCTTAGGCCTTACAAAATCAAACTATTTTTTATTATTATGCATGTCAGATATTGTACACAATCGTACTGAACATGTAGAGAAAAAGAGAAGATCGTTGCGTGCGAATATAATGTCATGCAGACGCCGCTCCATGGTGGGCGAAGTGCCCCCCTCCTGCATTTCTAGATTGTATTCCAGAGGAAGATAACTGTTCAAATGGAGATTCAGAAGGAGCCGACCACGCCTGTTTACCACCTGAGGTGTTTGCTCTAACCTAGCATGCTGATGTTGGTCATATCATGCATATGGCGTCTTGCATTGCTTACATTATACATCTTATATGTCATCAGCTTAGTTTAGATTTTCTTTGTGTGAATGCCACCTGTTTGGTTTCTATATCATACTCCCACCATTCCTAAATATTTGTCTTTTTAGAGATTTCAACAAGTGACTACATACAGAACAAAATGAGTGAATCTACACTCTAAAATATGTCTATATGCATCCGTATGTGGTAGTCCATTTGAAATCTCAAAAAAGACAAATATTTAGGAATGGATGGAGTATATGGGAATTATGCAATGCCATCTTCTTTAGCCAGAAATCATATACGTGAATCATGCAACGCCATCCTGTTTAGCCAGTCATCGTATATGTGAATTGTATCGTGCCATTTCTTTCCATAATGTATTCCATTTGTCAACAATGTTTATACATTCATCTACCTTCCTGTGCATGAGCCATTTGAGTCGGTCATGGGAAAATCTGGAGTGAAAACAAGGTCTTCTGAGTAGTCAGTGCTACCTGTCGATGCAGATTTCTTGCTGGTTACAGATAGCTCCTCAGAGGAGGATTCAGAGAGAGATGACCAGTCGTATCCCCCTCCCCCCCGAGGCGCATGCTCTAACTTGGCTGGGTTATATTGCTCATATCATGCATATGGTGTCTTGCATTGCCATGCCATCTGCTTAGATTAGACATGCTTTGTGTGAATGCCTCCTGTTTGCTTTCTATATCAGATATGTGAATTATGCAATGCCATGTTTTCAGCCAGTTATCATATATGTGAATTATGCACCGCCATGGAGCCAGGCATCATATATGTCTTGATTTTTGCATGCACCCCTTAGGCCTTACAAAATCAAACTATTTTTTATTATTATGCATGTCAGATATTGTACACAATCGTACTGAACATGTAGAGAAAAAGAGAAGATCGTTGCGTGCGAATATAATGTCATGCAGACGCCGCTCCATGGTGGGCGAAGTGCCCCCCCTCCTGCATTTCTAGATTGTATTCCAGAGGAAGATAACTGTTCAGATGGAGATTCAGAAGGAGCCGACCACGCCTGTTTACCACCTGAGGTGTTTGCTCTAACCTAGCATGCTGATGTTGGTCATATCATGCATATGGCACCTTGCATTGCTTACATTATACATCTTATATGTCATCAGCTTAGTTTAGATTTTCTTTGTGTGAATGCCACCTGTTTGGTTTCTATATCATACTCCCACCATTCCTAAATATTTGTCTTTTTAGAGATTTCAACATGTGACTACATACAGAACAAAATGAGTGAATCTACACTCTAAAATATGTCTATATACATCCATATGTGGTAGTCCATTTGAAATCTCAAAAAAGACAAATATTTAGGAATGGAGGGAGTATATGGGAATTATGCAATGCCATCTTCTTTAGCCAGACATCATATACGTGAATCATGCAACGCCATCCTGTTTAGCCAGTCATCGTATATGTGAATTGTATCGTGCCATTTCTTTCCATAATGTATTCCATTTGTCAACAATGTTTATACATTCATCTACCTTCCTGTGCATGAGCCATTTGAGTCGGTCATGGGAAAATCTGGAGTGAAAACAAGGTCTTCTGAGTAGTCAGTGCTACCTGTCGATGCAGATTTCTTGCTGGTTACAGATAGCTCCTCAGAGGAGGATTCAGAGAGAGATGACCAGTCGTATCCCCCTCCCCCCCGAGGCGCATGCTCTAACTTGGCTGGGTTATATTGCTCATATCATGCATATGGTGTCTTGCATTGCCATGCCATCTGCTTAGATTAGACATGCTTTGTGTGAATGCCTCCTGTTTGCTTTCTATATCAGATATGTGAATTATGCAATGCCATGTTTTCAGCCAGTTATCATATATGTGAATTATGCACCGCCATGGAGCCAGGCATCATATATGTCTTGATTTTTGCATGCACCCCTTAGGCCTTACAAAATCAAACTATTTTTTATTATTATGCATGTCAGATATTGTACACAATCGTACTGAACATGTAGAGAAAAAGAGAAGATCGTTGCGTGCGAATATAATGTCATGCAGACGCCGCTCCATGGTGGGCGAAGTGCCCCCCTCCTGCATTTCTAGATTGTATTCCAGAGGAAGATAACTGTTCAGATGGAGATTCAGAAGGAGCCGACCACGCCTGTTTACCACCTGAGGTGTTTGCTCTAACCTAGCATGCTGATGTTGGTCATATCATGCATATGGCACCTTGCATTGCTTACATTATACATCTTATATGTCATCAGCTTAGTTTAGATTTTCTTTGTGTGAATGCCACCTGTTTGGTTTCTATATCATACTCCCACCATTCCTAAATATTTGTCTTTTTAGAGATTTCAACATGTGACTACATACAGAACAAAATGAGTGAATCTACACTCTAAAATATGTCTATATACATCCATATGTGGTAGTCCATTTGAAATCTCAAAAAAGACAAATATTTAGGAATGGAGGGAGTATATGGGAATTATGCAATGCCATCTTCTTTAGCCAGACATCATATACGTGAATCATGCAACGCCATCCTGTTTAGCCAGTCATCGTATATGTGAATTGTATCGTGCCATTTCTTTCCATAATGTATTCCATTTGTCAACAATGTTTATACATTCATCTACCTTCCTGTGCATCAGCCATTTGAGTCGGTCATGGGAAAATCTGGAGTGAAAACAAGGTCTTCTGAGTAGTCAGTGCTACCTGTCGATGCAGATTTCTTGCTGGTTACAGATAGCTCCTCAGAGGAGGATTCAGAGAGAGATGACCAGTCGTATCCCCCCCCGAGGCGCATGCTCTAACTTGGCTGGGTTATATTGCTCATATCATGCATATGGTGTCTTGCATTGCCATGCCATCTGCTTAGATTAGACATGCTTTGTGTGAATGCCTCCTGTTTGCTTTCTATATCAGATATGTGAATTATGCAATGCCATGTTTTCAGCCAGTTATCATATATGTGAATTATGCACCACCATGGAGCCAGGCATCATATATGTGAATTATTCATTACGTATTCCATTTGTCGACAATCTGTGTATATTGAACTACTCTTCATGTGTATCAGCCATTTGAGCCAGTTATGGAAAAATCTGGAGTGAAAACAAGGTCTTCAGAGCAAGCAATGGTATCTGTTGAAGCATATATCTCGATGGTTACAGGGAGCTCCTCAGAGGAGGATTCAGAGACAGATGACCGGTCCTATATCCCACCTGAGGTGTATGCTCTAAGTTGCAATGTTTATATTTCTCATATGATGCATATGGTGTCTTGCATTGCTTAGGTTATACATCATATGCACAATATGGAATTCTATCTACTTAGTTTAGAGATCATACATGCGAGTGCCAGCTGCTTAGTATATGAATCAATTATGTCAATTATATCATGCCATCCTGTATACTTAGACAACATGTATGTGAATTATTTCATCCCAACCTATTTTAGAAAGACATCATATAATTTTGTCATGTCATCCTGTTTAGGTACTCATCATATGTTGAATTATGCCATTATATCCTTTTAAGTTATCCATCATACATCTGAAACTGTGTCATGCTATCCTGTTTAGTTAGGCATCATATATGTGAAATTGTGTCATGATGTCCTATTTGGTTAGACAACATATATGTGAATTACCACATTTGTCTATCATACAATGTTTGTACATTCAATTTATTTTCTTGTTTATCAGCCATTTGAATTGGAGGGGGTGATGGCAGTATCTAAGGGAGCAAAACCCCGTTCTTCACAAAAGACAGTGCTACCCGTCGATGCAGATAGAACCATGGTTGTACTGGCCCACAAACTAGCCCCACCACACATAATCAAGACTCTTCCAGATTGCACACTTACATCATTGGGGAGAGAACCAGCTACAACCCATCTAACTGCAACCCCAGCAGATAGTAACCCACTTATAGTTGACAAAGCACCATGTCCACCACAGAGTACCCCCACACGAGCAGTTTATAAAGCTACTGCAGTGCCCAAAGTACGAAGACCACCACAGCTAACCCAAACTCCATGTTTAAAGCAGAAGAGCAACTGTTCTTAGGTCAGATTCCGTAGCTATGGTCCATACTCCTTTGCTGTTGCATCACTGTATTTACTCATACCAACTACTTTCGAATTTGAAGGATCCAATTGAAACTCCAATGGCGCAACAGGTATGTTTTAAACCTATTTATTTAACTGGATTGCTGTTCTAACTTCTTGCTCTATGTTGATTTCAGTTTAAGTCGTATAAACAGTTATGTTCTCATGTGATGCACATTACAAGTGCTGCCAATGTTGTGTAGTTTCTCACACTTATATTCAGTCTATGCTGTTGTGTCTTAAAAATATATGAGTTGAACTGTGTCTCTATCTTGATTAGGGAGCATAAACTAGAATGATATGGACAATACAGTGACCATAGTACATAGATATATGTTTGTTTCATGCTGTTATCATGTCCACCTTACTACCAAATCGGTTTACCAAAATGAGTTTCGTATACTACAAGCTAAACCTGTGATGTGTCTGCTTGTTTCTCTTGTAGTATGCAAACCGAATATTGGAGAAGAGCACCCCCACTATGCAATGGTAGAGAAAGTAATGCAGATAAGGTTCAAGATAGTGAGACAACCCTGTTGGTCTCCAAGAAAGGTGATAAAACCGATTTTGTAGATAGTGAGAAAACCCCACAGTCCTGCGTTGATGTAGTGTTCGAGTTACTGGCCAGTACCGTTGGCACAAGCTCTTCGAACTCGCTGCCTGAATCACTTCGGCTTCTTCAGTCAAAGCTACAAGCTGAAAGGCATCAGTCAGTTGTGCTGTGGCAAGAACCCGAAGGACTGAGGAAGTCCCTACAGAATTCAGATGCGTACTTTCTTGTGCAACAGCAAGCGCTGGAGGATTTAAGCGCCAAACAAGAGAAAGTTAATAAGTTTGCTAAGCATCTTTCCAGCATTACGGGTACCCAGGATATTGTTTCTTGAACTCTTCTGAAGTGGTTTCAGTTCTGGACTTGTTTTGCTGCGGCGTTTATATGCTGCTTTGTTCCCTATATTTGCACTGGTCGCGAACTTTGATGCCCAGTGGATGTAATATGTGTAATAGCCGTGATAGCCTAGCATAAGTTGCTTGCTTATTTATTTCCTTGCTGTCTTGTTTATATGTTTGCTTGTAGTCAGTGCAGTTCTTTTTCTGCGGTTTGCTAGTGGCTGCAATAACCTATTTTTTAAAACTAGGCCACAATAACCATGGGCTAATATTTACTGTAGTGACACTGGGCCTCCTACGGGCCGTAGAAACAGTGGGCCTTCTACGGGCCATAGAAACAGTAGGCCTTCTATGAGCCCTAGAAACAATGGGCCTTCTACGGGCCGTAGAAACAATGGGCCTTCTACGGGCTGTATCATCAATGGGCCTTATATGGCCAAACATGGGCCACTAACAGGCCGCATTATGGCCGTAAACGGGCTAGAGTTGGAATCGCTCGTTCATGGGC
This sequence comes from Triticum aestivum, assembly GCF_018294505.1. Lineage (NCBI taxonomy): Eukaryota > Viridiplantae > Streptophyta > Magnoliopsida > Poales > Poaceae > Triticum > Triticum aestivum. The sequence continues at coordinate 621,896,904 of NC_057797.1, forward strand.
CGACCATAACGGGACATCGTTAATAGGCCATATTTGATGAAGCTATGAAAACAGCCCAACGTATTAATGGACCACAAACGGGCCGACTGTAACCACGGGCTGAATTTGGCCCACAAGCAGAAAATGACAGTAACGGGCCGTAAGTAAACGAATGCTGGAAATGAGCCCAAGAATAAATGGGCTTTGAGAAGGCCGAAAGATAACACGGGCTGGAAACGGCCCAATGGAATAATGGGCCGTTAATGGGTATAAAGTGATACACTGTTCATTACGGGCCAGTTTCACCACGGGCCGTTAATGGGTGTAAAGTGATACACTGTTCATTACGGGCCAGTTTCACCACAGGCCGTTAATAGGCCAAGAGTTACATAGGGCCTCATATGGGCCGAAAGACGTCATGGGTCATACATGGGCCAGAAGTGAAAACAAGCTGGAATCATATTGGATGGCCCAGATAATGCTACTGGGCCTAATTCGGATAGGGCGTAACAGGCCTTGGGTTAGCAGGCTGTAAATGGGCTATATGCGAACATGCCGTTAACAGGCTTTCCATGGGCCAGCCCGCCACCTTTTGACCAAGTCAAACGGGCCGGCCTTTTCACAGGAATGGGCCTCTGTTGGGCCATGCCACGTGTCGACATATCAAGGCGCCTTCTGTCCAATGAGTGGATGACATCTATCCTAACGATGAGCCGACACGTGTTTCCTCCAGCCAATGATGATTTCACACGTGGAAAATCCCCATTGGTCGGGGCTGTTAACGGGTTATCGGATCCAAAACCCGACCCGATAGCTTAACGGTGTTCCATTACAGTGGATGCCACGTGTCGGTCACCCTTGATGAAAACACTTCTGTGACGTGCGATTTATCGTCATGGAAGTGCACACTTCCGTGATGATAATTTTGGTAATGTCATGGAACACTTCTACGACAGCACAGGTATGACTATCTTGATTCTGTCATAAAATCGTCATGGATGTACATGCATGACAAAAAACGCGACCTACTGTGACAAACATGTATCATCACAGAAGTGTATTTTTTTGTAGTGCCTTATCTTGCTTAATATAGTGGAGGCACTCAAAAGCCACCAAAGCATTATCAGTTATCATCCTGCCAGGTGTCGGATTACGGGTTCCGGCTAACCCTTGAGAGGTTCGAACTCTGGGGTGCACACAAAGAACACTCTCTCCCTGACTTGCTCACTCAACGATTTCATGGCCTAGCTCGACGAACCCAAAGAACAAGAGACACAGGGGTTTATACTGGTTCAGGCCACCTTGCAGTGTAATACCCTACTCCAGTTTGTGGGTAGATTGCCTCGAGGGGCTGAGGGTGAACTAGTACAGTGGATGAGCAGCCTCAGGAGGTGAGGTGTTCTTGAGCTCGATGAACTGTGGTTGAGCGGGTGACCTGATACGTCTCCGTCGTATCTACTTTTCCAAACACTTTTGCCCTTGTTTTGGACTCTAACATGCATGATTTGAATGGAACTAACCCGGACTGACGCTGTTTTCAGCAGAATTACCATGGTGTTATTTATGTGCAGAAACAAAAGTTCTCGGAATGACCTGAAACTTCACGGAACATATATTCGGAAAATATAAAAAATTCCTACAAAAGATGAAGACCAGGGGGCCCACCACCTGTCCACGAGGGTGGGGGTGCACCTGCCCCCTAGGGCGCGCCCCTACCTCACGGGCCCCCTGGAGCTCCTCCGACCTCAAGTCCAACTCTATATATTTGCTTTCGGGGAGAAAAAAATCAGAGAGAAGGATTCATCACGTTTTACGACACGGAGCCGCCGCCAAGCCCTAAAACCACTTGGGAGGGCTGATCTGGAGTCTGTTCGGGGCTCTGGAGAGGGGAATCCGTCGCCATCGTCATCATCAACCATCCTCCATCACCAATTTCATGATGCTCACCGCCATGCGCGAGTAATTCCATCGTAGGCTTCCTGGACGGTGATGGGTTGGATGGGATCTATCATGTAATCGAGTTAGTTTTGTTAGGGTTTGATCCCTAGTATCCACTATGTTCTGAGATTGACGTTGCTATGACTTTGCTATGCTTAATGCTTGTCACTAGGGCCCGAGTGCCATGATTTCAGATCTGAACCTATTATGTTTTCATGAATATATGTGAGTTCTTGATCCTATCTTGCAAGTCCATAGTCACCTATTATGTGTTATGATCCGTTAACCCCGAAGTGATAGTAATCGGGATACTTACCGGTGATGACCGTAGTTTGAGGAATTCATGTATTCACTATGTGTTAATGCTTTGTTCCGGTACTCTATTAAAAGGAAGCCTTAATATCCCTTAGTTTCCGTAAGGACCCTGCTGCCACGGGAGGGTAGGACAAATGATGTCATGCAAGTTCTTTTCCATAAGCATGTATGACTATATTCGGAATACATGCCTACATTACATTGATGGACTGGAGCTAGTTCTGTGTCACCCTAGGTTATGATTGTTACATGATGAACCGCATCCGGCATAATTCTGCATCATTGATCCATTGCCTACGAGCTTTCCACATATTGTTCTTCGCTTATTTACTTTTCCGTTGCTATTGCTATCATCTCTACAAAATACCAAAAACATTACTTCTGCTACTGTTACCTTTTGCTACCATTACCACTACTATCATATTACTTTGCTACTAAACACTTTGCTGCAGATATTAAGTTTCCAGGTGTGGTTGAATTGGCAACTCAGCTGCTAATACTTGAGAATATTCTTTGGCTCCCCTTGTGTCGAATCAATAAATTTGGGTTGAATACTCTACCCTCGAAAATTGTTGCGATCCCCTATACTTGTGGGTTATCATGACCTGGATGATCCGTCCCTTCTACGGTGGTGGCTAAGTCCTATTTATAGTGGCCTTGGTCCTCTTCCCAAATGTTTACGCGGGAAGGGATCCCACAACGGCCAAGTTTGAAGGGGGACAACTAGTACAAGCTATCCTGACAAAAGTAGTCTTCGCCTGCCAAAGGCTCTGGTGGTGACGCTGCTGTGGGCTCCGCGATGACCTCCGTCCTGCTGGTCTTGGTCTTGTTGCATAGATATGGAAACCTTTGCCTGATTCCTCGGGACCCCGTGCCTGCGCTTGGCTCCTTAGCACCAAAGAGGAAACTGGTACACTGCACCCGCTGGCGCCCGCCTAGCCTTGGTCGTCATGGCTCACGTCACCTGAACCTCGCGAGGTGCCCCTTGCATAGATATTTCCGCTCCTCGGGAGCCAGCCTAGAGAGGCTGTCCCCAGGGAGGTCTTGGTGTCGTCTGCCTCGTGAGGGTCGTTAGTTGTTGCTGCTGAAGATGGTCCGTACCGGGCCGTTGATGGAGCCACGCCACGGGCCGCAGGCAGGCAAGTCTGGGTACCCCCATTCCCAGGACGCCGACAGTAGCCCTGGGGTCCAAGGCGCGCTCGAGCTTAGCTTCGAGGCAAAGCCAAAGGGCTAGTGCAGATCGCTGCGGGCCCCAACCACCTACGGCCTTGGTCGACGCGTGGCAATTAATGGGACGTGGGCACCTACGCTTCCCCACACTGCCTTGGCAACCGTTCTCGCCTGACAAAGGGCTGGTGCACATCATAGAGCCTTCATTGCCTTCCTTCGTCTTGTTCTAGATCCCCTTTCTTGTTCTTCGCCCCAAGAGACTCCAGATCCGCACGGACTCCTCTCCCGAGCCTGCAGCCGATGGCGTCCGACAAGGCGAAGGCCGTGCGCTCGCCTTCCTGGTTTGAGCCCGCCCTGAGCGCGCCCAATGTCCCGGAGAAGAACTTCGCCACCGCACTCCTGATGGCGGCGAGCGACAGCAATGAGGGGGGAGAAATCGCACTTTGGGCAGCCTTCGCTAAGCCGGAGGCCTCGGGTAGTACCTTCTACCCTGTCTTCATGCACAGTGTCTTCACGGGGCTGGTCCCCCCTTTCTCTGAATTTTTCTACACCGTCCTCCGCCACTACAAGGTCCATGCCCTCCATCTTCATCCCAACTCCGTCCTCCTCCTGTCGATCTTCGCCTTTTACTGTGAAGCATTCGGGAGGGGGGGGTGATGCCGTCTGTGGCGCTGTTTCGCCACTTCTTCTACCTCCAGAACAAGGATGGCCCATGCTCGGGGTGCGCCAACTTCGCTGCGGCCAATGGCAGCAACACAATCTCGAGAGGCGGGAAGAAGGCGGAGGGCTTCCGGAACAAGTGGGTCCTCGTGGATGCCAAGAGCCCCTACCCTCGGCTGGTGCTGCCGACGGGGATGCTAGTGCCTCATGATGGGTGGAGTAGCGTGAAGCTCGCCGATCCGCGGGCGGTGCAAATGTTGGGGAGGATGGCGGCCGACCTGAAACCTGACGATCCGAAGGCGGAGAAGCTGACAGGGGCCATGTTCATCAAGGAGTTCGTGTCGCAATGCCTGGCTCCACTCCTGGTGCGCTCGCGTCCCTTGTGGAAGCTCTCGGACAAGGGAGGCGACCTCCGCCTGTGCCCGGATGCTCTGTCCGACGAGGAGCTAGACAAGGTTCTCCACCTCCTATTTGTGGAGTATCATGGGTACCCGCCTGATACCCATCTTCCACTGTACCGCCACCCGGATGGGGCAAAGTGTAACATCCCAAATTTTCAATTTGGAATGTTATACATAGATCATCCTTGCATATCATATTTCATTGCATTTCGTGTCGCGATCCTCGAAATCCTAAGCAACTCAAGGACCCTCGAAGAGAGTTGGGGATTTCCCTGGTTTTCAAATTTGATTTTTATCAAATTTCGAAACGAGGATTTTTGTTTTAATTATTTTTCTCTCCGAAAATATTTCATATTAATATATGAGAGGAGATAATATGACTTCTCCAAAATAAATGAAATATTGGAGGAAAAATATTAGAATCAAATTTTGCTTTTATTTGGATTTTATTTGCAATTTTGGTTGCATTAGAAAAATTGCACGTTTTCAAAATTGCATTTTAGGGCCAAGAAAATGTTCTTCTCGTTCTAAATATTTTATTTAGACGGAGAAAATTTGTTTTGGCATTTTTAGAATTTTATTTTATTTTCTAGGATTTTTCTGATTTTCGACGGAATTATTTAAAAAAACGCGCTAAGGCCTAGCTGGGCCGAAGATCAGCGCAGGCCCACCCGACCCCGCGCAGCCATCTCCTAGCGGGAGACCACGCCGCCGCCGCCGCCGAACGGAAGTCCGGCTCAGACTCCATTCCCCGCGCCATGCCCGCTCCCCCAAGGCACCGACCCCCTCTTTAAAAGCCGACCCCGCCGCCCTGGAGCCGCCACCCCGCGCTGCGAGCCGCCGACCCCGCCGCCGCAAGTCGCCGCACCGCCCGTCGCCGCTGCCGCGCCGCCTCGCCGCCCCTTTGCCGCTGTCGTGCCGCCCCTCACCGCGAGCCGCTGCCGCCCGTTGCCCGCGCAGCCGCCGCCCCTTTGTCGTTGTCATGCCGCCCCTCGCCGTGAACCGCCGCCACCGCCCCGCGTTGCGCCGCTCCTTGCCGGAGCCGCCGCCATGCCGGACCTCGCCGGAGGTTCGCGGCGTTTGTTTTTTTTAGAAAACCGGGTCAGTTTTGTTAGAAAACCCTAGTCGTTTTTTGGTTCGCAGGTTTTTTTTTCGGTTTTTCTGTTTAGCGGACGTTCATTTTTAACGAACGGTTTTCGCTTGTTAGTTACAGATAACGAACGCTCATTCGTTAGCCTGTTCGTCAGTTTTCTTTTATCGGATTAATCTGCGATTATTTCTGATCGCGTTTTTTGATCCGATTTTTTTTCTAGTTTATCTCTTTGCTCGTTAGTCGGAATCAGGCGATTCAAGCGCCTAGATCTTCATCTCGATACCCTCTTTTCGTTTAACCAACTTGCTCAAGTTTTCGCTACTGTAAAATTTGACCTAGGTCCAGATTAGGAAGCGGATCTTGTTTCTTTCGCCGTTTGAGTTTTGATGCTCCGTTTGATTTGATTCTTTTTGCAAACCGGAGTTCTTAAGTTGAACTTTCTGGTTAGATCTTTTTGTTTGAGATTTACCTGTGTTTCTTTGCTTGATTGCTTATGTATCTTATTGTTTGTTTGCAATAGAATTCCCGAAGTGCGAAGCGTGTTATTTGGAGTCTCTAGGTTACGTGGATCGTTAGCAAGGCAAGTAACACTTTGATCATACCTCTTTATCACCCAGTTTTTATGCATTAGCTCCAATCCTCAAACATTGAATGGTTAGGATGTCATTAACATGTGGGTTGGGAAGTAGTTGATGAGGTAGAACCTATTACCCTATTACATTCAAAACCTTGGGAGTTACTTCTACGTGTTGCTATTATTGCTATGCTATGCTCGTAGACGTGGTTTGGGTGAGTGAAATCCATGACGGATGTGAGATTGATAATTAATGGTTCAACTTAAGGTGGCAACTTAAATACACATCTGGGTGGATTGAGGCACCTGGAGTACCCAGTGTTGCCTGTATTTTTTGGAAATCCCGGAGTACCCGTGTGATCTTCCTAAGGACCGCCACCTAGGCTCAAAGGGAACTGAGATTATTCATACTAGAAACTTCCGTGTGCAGCCACAAGCTATTATGGGCTCTAGCATAGTTGAGTAAGTTACGTGAAGCTCTTGAAGAGGTGGATTAGCAGGTAGTGGGATTGTAGGTTTGGTATGGTTTGCCCGGAGTAGAGAGTTAATGTTTCTGAAAGACTGTGTCTTGGTCATCCGTTTCTCAAACACCATGTAGTGCGAGAAATTCAACAGAGGAGATCAAGTCTTGTGGGGAAAAGTGCGCAAACCTCTGTAGAGTGTATAAACTATTCATGGTTAGCCGTGTCGCCGGTTATGGACAATCTTGAGTATCTAGTACTTGGAGTATCTTAAGTATCTCATCACTTTTAACTTAATATTGTTGGGTTGTTAATTACTTTAATTGGGATTGAGTTGGAGGAACCTTCTCAATGATGTTTCAACTACCATGATAGTTAAAATAAAATCTATTCCTTTGTTGTAGGAAAAAATTGGCTTTTCGCAAAAACTATAACCATAGAGCTTCCACCAGCCAAATGTGCATGTAGTGGTAGCATTATTCTGTTCTTGCTCTACTGTGTTATTTTGCCAGCATATTCCATGTGCTGACCCGTTTCGGGCTGCAACATATTATGTTGCAGACTTTTCAGACGAGGAGTAAGGTTTGTTAGGTCGTTGCCGTGCAGCTTAGCTATGCCGTTGGAGTTGATGGACTCACTTTATCTTCCAAGCCTTCCGCTGTTATCGTAATAGATGGCCTTAAGCCATATTTATTGTAATAAGTTCTCTTTGGAGACATTTCGATGTAATAAGTGTGTGATTGCTACTCTGTTATAAATCCTCGAGTACTGTGTGTGTCAGCATTTCCAATCCAGGGATGACACTGAAGCACAGAGACTTGACCGTTTGAGGTCGGTTCGCTACAAGATGGTATCAGAGCACACGCTGAGTGTAGGACACGACCACTAAGCTACAGCCATAGATCACTATTCTCTTCTCATTTCTGACTCCTCTACATTTTCTACTCTTTAGGATGGCGGATGCAAGGAACAAGTTTACACAACCGGAGGAAGAATCACCTTTTGGACGACACCTGAAGGAAGTCACTAGGTACATGAACATTGGAATACCAAGCTTCACCAGGACTTACAATGCCACATTACCAGAAGAGGAGCGATGGACGATTCAAGTTCAAGTTCCCGGAAGGACCTTCACGCCAGTCACTAAACCCATAGAGTTTTCCTTCGATGCACCCACCTGGAGTTTAGGAAAGAGTATGGCAGCTCACATTACCATGGGACACATTGGAGAAGTTTATCACAAGGAACTTAAAGACACTATCTACCAGATTTGTGGGCGCCGAGATTAGCAAAGGGAGATGATCAGCACCAAGAAGGATTGATCAATCACAGCTTTCATCCAGGAACTAAACCAACACATTCGACGCCAGGAGAATCAGATGTGTGCAGGCATGATAGATCTAAAGAAGGCAATGACTAGGATTGCGGAACTGGAGGAAGAACTCAAGGATACACGTGAAGATTATGAGGAGGAAATCGTCGTACTAGTGGAGAAGAATGACGACCTGATTAAGAAGATCGGAATATTCATGGGAGACCCCACACCAATAGAAGAAGACGAAGAACCCAAGGAGATTCGCCCGGAAGACTACATCATCATCGATGACACCGACTCGGACCTGACAGATGATGACTTTGAAGACGAAGCTGGAGCAGATATCATGGAGTCTGTAACCGAGGAATATTTTTAGTAGACCACCATATCAGTAGTAGTATTCCACCATGTAAATAGAATAGCCTGAGCACTTTTGTGATAGTTAGACCGATTGTATGACTTGATTGATTGATTGAGTGAAATGTTAGTGCTTGTCTCATGTGCATATGGGTAGTGCTTTCTCATTAGACCTCATTCTATTCTAATCTCTCCCCTCTAAACCCATCAGATGCCTCCAAGACGTGACCCCGGATTTGCATTCCCACCGGAGATAACTCAGTTGATTCAGCAGCAGAATACTCTGATGCAGTTGTTAGTTCAGAACCAAGGCAACAACAACAACAATCCGCCACCACCACCACCAGTTGACAACTTAGCCCGTTTTTTGAGGTTGCAGCCGCCGGTGTTTTCCAGTAGCACCGAGACTATAGTAGCAGATGATTGGCTCCACAGGATTGGAAGGGAGTTAACCACTGCAGGGTGTACTGATGCTGAGAAGGTTCGTTTTGCTGCACATCAGTTGGATTGACCAGCAGCATCATGGTGGGAGAATTACACTGTCACCTACCCTATAGCCACGGTGACATGGGACCAATTTTAGCAAGCCTTCCGTACAGCCCATGTCTCAACTGGAGCCATGAATTTGAAGAAGCGTGAGTTTCGCAACTTATGCCAGGGGAACCGTACTGTGGCTCAATACGCGTATGAGTTTAGCAAGTTAACTCGCTATGCCCCTGATGATGTGGCCACCGATGCCGCAAAACAGGAGAAGTTTATGGAAGGGCTGAATGATGAGATGAGTATGCAGTTGATGGTGGCAACATTCACCAACTACCAGGAGTTGGTAGATAAGGCTCTTATGATTGAAGGGAAGCAACAACAGATTGAGAGCCGTAAGAGGAAGTATGGACAAGGGAGGTATAACTTAGGAGCTCAGCAGAAGCCTCGCCTAACCCCGAACTCGGGAGGACTTGTTCATAACCATGGAGGCCACACCCATAATGGAGGGAGTAACCATAATCATACTGGCACAAGGAATGGAAATGGGAATGGAGCAAGCAACAATCAGAACCGCCCAAATCCAGCCACACCCACCAAGAGGGACCTAAGCCACGTTACTTGTTTCAAGTGCGGGAAGACTGGACACTATGCCATGGTGTGCCCTGAAGGGAAGAATGGAAATGGAAATGGGAGCGCTGGGAAGAAGCCCAATCCATTCAACAAGGGACAAGTGAACCACGTTAATGTGGAGGAGGTTGAAGAGCAGCAAAACGCGGTTATAGGTAAGTTTTTGGTTAAGTCATTTACCGCTCTTGTTCTTTTCGATACTGGTGCTTCGCATTCATACATATCAAGGGAATTCGTGGATAAGTTTAAACTACCAACACAAACCCTTAGGACCCCTCTGTTAGTAAGTTCACCCGGAGCAGAGTATATGGCTAATCGATGGTGCGACCAGATACCCTTAACCATTGGTAGCCATGTTTTTCCGACCGACCTAATTATCTTGGATTCACAAGGATTGGATGTGATATTAGGAATGGACTGGATGTCAAAGTACGGAGGAAACATTGACTGTGTTAGTAAGTTAATTTGTCTCACCACCCCAGAGGGAAAAACGATCAAGTATATATCTAGGCATGCGCCAAGAAGTAGCCAAGTAAATACCCTCACGGGAGTTGTTCAGGAGGAAGTGCCTGTAGTAAAGGATTACCCGGATGTTTTCCCATAGGAGTTACCAGGCATGCCACCGGGTCAAGATATTGAGTTTTTGATAGAGCTATTGCCAGGAACAGGGCCAATATCCAAGAGACCCTATAGGATGCCCGCGAATGATCTGGAAGAGATTAAGAAACAGATCAAGGATACATTCGACGGAGTTCATCACCATGGGGAGCTCCAGTGCTCTTGGTTGAGAAGAAGGATAAATCCCTAAGAATGGTTGTTGATTATCGGGCCTTGAACGAGGTAACGATTAAGAACAAGTACCCATTGCCGATGATCAATGATCTGTTTGACCAGCTGCAAGGAGCTAAGGTGTTTTGGAAGATCGATTTGCGATCAGCATATCATCAGTTGATGATACGAGAGAAGGATATACCAAAGACATCCTTCACCACACGGTACGGGCTATACGAATATACGGTCATGTCATTTGGACTGACAAATGCCCCTGCCTATTTCATGAGCATGATGAACAAGGTGTTCATGGAATATTTGGATAAGTTTGTTGTGGTGTTCATCGATGATATAATGGTATATTCGAAGAATGAAGAGGAACACAAGGAGCATTTGCGATTAGTTCTCGAGAAACTCAGGGAACATCAGTTATATGCCAAGTTCAGCAAATGCGAGTTTTGGTTGAAGGAAGTCGTATTTATTGGACATGTTATATCAGGAGAAGGTATAGTAGTAGATCCCACCAAGGTTCAGTCAGTCACTGAATGGTTGGCACCCACTTCAGTTAGCGAGATCCGCAGTTTTCTTGGACTTGCAGGATACTACTGTAGATTCATTGAGAATTTTTCAAAGACTGCAAATCCCATGACGAAATTATTGAAGAAGGATACCAAGTTTAAATGGATGGAAGATTACGAGGAAAGTTTCCAGGAGCTGAAGAAACGTTTGACTACAGCCCCAGTGCTGACACTGCGAGATATACGTAAGGATTTCCAAGTGTATTGTGACGCGTCTCGCCTAGGACTTGGAAGTGTGCTTACGCATGATGGAAGAGTTGTTTCATATGCCTCACGACAACTAAAACCACACGAGTTGAATTAGGCTACGCATGATTTGGAGCTAGCAGCCGTAGTGCATGCGTTGAAGACTTGGAGACATTACCTTATTGGAAACCATTGCGATGTGTACACGGATCATAAGAGTTTGAAGTACATTTTCACACAGAAGGAACTGAACCTTAGGCAGAGAAGATGGTTGGAGCTTATAAAGGATTATGACATGAAGCTTCATTATCATCCAGGAAAGGCCAATGTTGTAGAAGATGCCTTGAGCCGGAAGAGTTATGCTAATACCCTAGTGAGCACGGGATTGCCAAAGGAGTTAGCAGAGGATCTCAGGGAACTTCGATTGGAGATTGTTCCTAGAGGTTTTATTGCAACAATGGAGGTGCAGTCTACATTGTTGGGAAAGATTCGAGAAGCTCAGAAGGATGACAAAGAGATTGCCAAGATAAAAGAGAAAATGAGCGAAGGAAAGGCCAAAGGTTTTCGTGAGGATGAGCACGGCACCTTATGGTTTGAGGACCGTGTTTATGTGCCCAATAACACAGAAATCAGGAAATTAATACTTCAGGAGGCTCATGACTCACCATACTCGATACACCCTGGAAACACCAAGATGTATTTGGATTTGAAGGAACGTTTCTGGTGGATAGGGATGAAGAAGGATATCGTCGAGTATGTGGCCGTATGTGATGTATGTCAGAGAGTGAAGGCAGAGCATCAAAAGCCAGCAGGATTGTTACAGCCTATGCCAATACCCGAATGGAAGTGGGATAAACATGGCATGGATTTTATCACCGGATTACCCAGGACCAAATCAAGATATGATTCTATATGGGTAGTAGTTGACCGTTTGACCAAACTGGCACACTTTATCCCAGTGAAAACAACTTATACTAGTGCAAAGTTGGCCAAGATATATATGACCAGGATCGTATGTTTGCATGGAGTTCCGGGGACCATCATATCGGATAGAGGAACACAGTTTACTTCAAAGTTTTGGCATCAGCTGCACCAGACTTTGGGAACGAGATTGGAGTTCAGTACAGCATTTCACACGCAGACGGATGGACAGACCGAGAGAGTCAATCAGATTCTAGAGGACATGTTGAGAGCCTGTGCGCTAGATTATGGATCTAGTTGGGATGACAATCTGCCATACACAGAGTTCTCATACAACAACAGTTACCAAGCCAGTTTGAAGATGGCACCGTTCGAAGCCTTGTATGGACGAAGGTGCAGAACACCGTTGATGTGGGATGAAGTCGGAGACCGACAGTTGTTTGGACTAGACTTGATCAAAGAGTCTGTGGAGAAGGTTAAACTGATCCGGGATAGACTGAAGATAGCTCAGTCCAGACAGAAGATTTATGCAGATTCGAAACGCAAGGAGGTAACCTATGAAATTGGAGATCGAGCATATCTGCGAGTATCACCTTTGCGAGGAGTGAAACGTTTTGGAGTTATGGGAAAGTTAGCCCCGAGATTTGCAGGACCATATCGTGTTTTGGAACGGATGGGAGAAGTTGCCTACAAGTTGGAGTTACCTGAAGGACTGTCAGGAGTTCGCGGTGTGTTTCACGTTTCCCAGTTGAAGAAGTGCCATGCTGAGATGGCCGACATACCACTAAGAGATACCGTACCCTTGGAGGCGATTCAGTTGGACAATGACTTGACTTATGAGGAGAAGCCAGTCAAGATTTTGGAGTTTGCTAGTTGAGTCACCCGCAGCAAGGTCATCAAGTTTTGCAAAGTTCAGTGGAGCCACCATACCGAGGACGAAGCCACGTGGGAACGAGAGGATGATCTTTGAAAAGACCACCGACACCTATTTTCTAGCCAATCCAAATCTCGAGGGCGAGATTCATCTTAAGGGGGGTAGGTTTGTAACGTCCCAAATTTTCAATTTGGAATGTTATACACAGATCATCCTTGCATATCATATTTTATTGCAGTTCGTCTTGCGATCCTCGAAATCCTAAGCAACTCAAGGACCCTCGGAGGGAGTTGGGGATTTCCCCGGTTTTCAAATTTGATTTTTATCAAATTTCGAAACAAGGATTTTGGTTTTAATTATTTTTCTCTCCAAAAATATTTCATATTAATATATGAGAGGAGATAATATGACTTCTCCAAAATAAATAAAATATTGGAGGAAAAATATTAGAATCAATTTTTGCTTTTATTTGGATTTTATTTGCAATTTTGGTTGCATTAGAAAAATTGCACATTTTCAAAATTGCATTTTAGAGCCAAGAAAATGTTCTTCTCGTTCTAAATATTTTATTTAGACGGAGAAAATTTGTTTTGGCATTTTTAGAATTTTATTTTATTTTCTAGGATTTTTCCGAGTTTCGGCGGAATTATTTAAAAAAAACGCGCTAAGGCCTAGCTGGGCCGAAGCCCAGCGTCAGGAGTTGATGGATGTGAGATTGATAATTAATGGTTCAACTTAAGGTGGCAACTTAAATACACATTTGGGTGGATTGAGGCACCTGGAGTACCCAGTGTTGCCTGTATTATTTAGAAATCCGGGAGTACCCGTGTGATCTTCCTAAGGACCGCCACCCAGGCTAAAAGGGAACTGAGATTATTCATGCTAGAAACTTCCGTGTGCAGCCACAAGCTATTATGGGCTCTAGCACAGTTAAGTAAGTTACGTGAAACTCTTGAAGAGGTGGATCAGCAGGTAGTGGGATTGTAGGTTTGGTATGGTCTACCTGGAGTAGAGAGTTAATGTTTTTGAAAACTGTGTCTTGGTCATCCATTTCTCAAACACCATGTAGTGCGAGAAATTCAACGGAGGAGATCAAGTTTTGTGGGGAAAAGTGCGCAAACCTCTGCAGAGTGTATAAACTAATCATGGTTAGCCGTGTCCCCGGTTATGGATAATCTTGAGTATCTAGTACTTGGAGTATCTTAAGTATCTCATCAATTTTAACTTAATATTGTTGGGTTGTTAATTACTTTAATTGGGATTGAGTTGGAGGAACATTCTCAATGATGATTCAACTACCATGATAGTTAAAATAAAATCTATTCCTTTGTTGTAGGGAAAAATTGGCTTTTCGCAAGAACTATAACTATAGAGCTTCCACCAGCCAAATATGCATGTAGTGATAGCATTAGTCTGTTCTTGCTCTACTGTGTTATTTTTCCAGCATATTCCATGTGCTGACCCATTTTGGTCTGCAACGTATTATGTTGCAGACTTTTCAGACGAGGAGTAAGGTTCGTTAGGTCGTTGCCGTGCAGCTCAGCTATGCCGTTGGAGTTGATGGACTCACTTTATCTTCCAAGCCTTTCGTTGTTATCGTAATAGATGGCCATAAGCCATATGTATTGTAATAAGTTCTCATTGGAGACATTTCGATGTAATAAGTGTGTGATTGCTACTCTGTTATAAATCCTCAAGTAGTGTGTGTGTCAGCATTTCCGATCCAGGGATGACACTGAAGCACAGAGACTTGACCGTTTGAGGTCGGGTCGCTACACAAAGATCGCCATGGCCATGCCCGTCTTCAACGAGCGCGGGCTCGAGCCGCCGACGCCTACCGGGGCCCCGGTGGTGGCGTCCCCGGTGATGGTGTCCTCTGCTACCTCTTGAGCATGCGCTGGTTTTCCCTTGAAGAGGAAAGGGTGATGCAGCAAAGTAGCGTAAGTATTTCCCTCAGTTTTGAGAACCAAGGTATTAATCCAGTAGGAGACTACACGCAAGTCCCTCGTACCTGCACAAACAAACAAGAACCTCGCAACCAACGCGAGAAAGGGGTTGTCAATCCCTTCACGGTCACTTACGAAAGTGAGATCTGATAGAGATAATAAGATAAATATTTTCGGTATTTTTTTGTTTAGATTGGAAAATAAAGACTGCAAAATAAAAATACCAAATTGATATGAAAATAATATGATGGAAGATAGACCCGGGGGCCATAGGTTTCACTAGTGGCTTCTCTCGAGATAGCGAATTCTACGATGGGTGAACAAATTACTGTCGAGCAATTGATAGAAAAGCGCATAGTTATGAGAATATCTAGGCATGATCATGTATATAGGCATCACATCTACGATAAGTAGACCGAAACGATTCTGCATCTACTACTATTACTCCACACATCGACCGCTATCCAGCATGCATCTAGAGTATTAAGTTCATAAGAACATAGTAACACATTAGGCAAGATGACATGATGTAGAGGGATAAACTCAAGCAGTATGATATAAAGCCATCTTTTTATCCTTGATGGCAACAATACAATACGTGCCTTGCTGCCCCTGCTGTCACTGGGAAAGGACACCGCAAGATTGAACCCAAAGCTAAGCACTTCTCCCATTGCAAGAAAGATCAATCTAGTAGGCCAAACCAAACTGATAATTCGAAGAGACTTGCAAAGATATTTAAATCATGCATAAAAGATTTCAGAGAAGAATCAAATATTGTTCATAGATAATCTTGATCATAAACCCACAATTCATCGGATCTCAACAAACACACCGCAAAAATAATTACATCGAATAGATCTTCAAGAGAATCGAGGAGAACTTTGTATTGAGATCCAAAGAGAGATAAGAAGCCATCTAGCTAATAACTATGGACCCGAAGGTCTGTGGTAAACTACTCACACATCATCGGAGAGGCTATGGTGTTTATGTAGAAGCCCTCTGTGATCGATTCCCCCTCCGATGGAGCGCCGGAAAAGGCCCCAAGATGGGATCTCACGGGTACAGAAGGTTGCGGCGGTGGAAATAGGGTTTCGTGGTGCTTCGGGGTGTTTTCAGGGTATATGGGTATATATAGGAGGAGGAAGTACGTCGGTGGAGCTGCGAGGGACCCACGAGGGTGGGGGCGCGCCTATCCCCCTGGGCGCGCCCTCCTGCCTCGTGGCCTCCTCGCTTCTTTCTTGATGTCCACTCCAAGTCTCATTGATCACATTTGTTCCAAAATAACTCTCCCGAAGGTTTCATTCTGTTTGGATTCCGTTTGATATTCCTTTTCTACAAAACACTGAAATAGGCAAAAAAACAACATTTTGCATTGGGCCTTTGGTTAATAAGTTAGTCCAAAAAATAATGTAAAAAGGTACTCCCTCTATAAACTAATATAAGAGCGTTTAGAATACTAAAATAGTGATCTAAACGCTCTTATATTAGTTTACAGAGGGAGTATATTAAAGCCCATTAAATATCCAAAACAGATAATATAATAGCATGAAACAATCAAAAATTATAGATACGTTGGAGACGTATCATCCCCCGGCGAGTCCGGCGAGGAGGAGAGGCCTGACTCGGAGGCAACCCGGGAGGGGGCGGGGGAGACTTCTCCTCCTCGCGTGGCGGATCTCCTCCACACCTTCCCTGACGATGACGAGCCCGGCGAGCATCCGGTGAGGGAGTCACCGAACCCTGCCGGGGTCACGATGAGGTCCGGGGGCACCCCTCCGAAGAAGCCACTGTCCAGGGTCTCGAAGAAGAGCAGATCGGCACTGACCTCCAGAGGCGACGCTTCTGCTCCGTCGCCAGCTGGCGCTGCTGCGGGTTGATACGTCCATTTTGCATCATGCTTTTATATTGATATTTATTGTATTATGGGATGTTATTACACATTATGTCACAATACTTATGCCCATTCTCTCTTATTTTATGAGGTTTACATGAAGAAGGAGAATGCTGGCAGCTAGAATTCTGGGATGGAAATGGAGCAAATATTAGAGACCTATTATGCACAACTCCAAAAGTCCTAAAACTCCACGGGAATTATTTTCAGAATATACAAGAAATATTGGGCGAAGAAAGTACTAGAGGGGGGCCACACACCGTCCACAAGGGTGGGGGGCGCGCCCTACCCTCTGGGCACGCCCCCTGCCTCGTGGGCCCCCTGGCAGGCTTCCGGTGCCCATCTTCTGCTATATGAGGTCTTTCGTCCGAGAAAAAAATCATAAGCTAGCTCATGGGACGAAACTCCGCCGCCATGATACGTCCATTTTGCATCATGGGCTATTATTACACATTATGTCACAATACTTATGCCTATTCTCTCTTATTCTACAAGGTTTACATGAAGAGGGAGAATGCCGGCAGTTGGGATTCTGGGCTGGAAAAGGAGCAAATATTAGAGACCTATTCTGCACAGCTCCAAAAGTCCTGAAACTTCACGAAAGCTATTTCCAGAATATATAAAAAATACCGAGCGCAAGAAATTCCAGAGGGGGGCACACCCTGGCCACGAGGGTGGGGGCGCACCCTACCCCCCTGGGCGCGCCCCCTGCCTCATGGGCCCCCTGGTGGCCCTCCGATGCCCATCTTCTGCTATATGGAGTCTTTCGTCGAGAAAAAAAATCATAAGCAAGCTTTCAGGACGAGACTCCGCTGCCACGAGGTGGTACCTTGGCGGAACCAATCTAGGGCTCCGGCGGAGCTGTTCTGCCGGGGAAACTTCCCTCTGGGAGGGGGAAATCATCACCATCGTCATCACCAACGATCCTCTCATCGGGAGGGGGTCAATCTCCATGAACATCTTCACCAGCACCATCTCATCTCAAACTCTAGTTCATCTCTTGTATCGAATCTTTGTATCCAAATCTCAAATTGGTACCTGTGGGTTGCTAGTAGTGTTGATTACTCCTTGTAGTTGATGCTAGTTGGTTTATTTGCTGGAAGATCATTTGTTCAGATCCATTATGCATATTAATACCCCTCTGATTATGAGCATGAATATGCTTTGTGAGTAGTTATGTTTGTTCCTGAGGACATGGGAGAAGTCTTGCTATTAGTAGTCATGTGAATTTGGTATTCGTTCGATATTTTGATGAGATGTATGTTGTCATCCCTCTAGTGGTGTCATGTGAACGTCGACTACATGACACTTCACCATTTTTTGGGGCTAGAGGGAGGCATTGGGAAGTAATAAGTAGATGATGGGGTGCTAGAGTGACAGAATCCTAAACCCTAGTTTATGCGTTGCTTCGTAAGGGGATGATTTGGATCCATATGTTTCATGCTATGGTTAGGTTTACCTTAATACTTCTATTGTAGTTGCGGATGCTTGCAATGGGGGTTAATCATAAGTGGGATGCTTGTCCAAGTAAGGACAGTACCCAAGCACTGGTCGACCCACATATCAAATTATCAAAGTACCGAACGCGAATCATATGATCGTGATGAAAACTAGCTTGACGATAATTCCCATGTGTCCTCGGGAGCGCTTTACTTCATATAAGAGTTTGCCCAGGCTTGTCCTTTGCTACAAAAAGGATTGGGCCATCTTGCTGCACCTTATTTAGTTTTATTACTTGCTACTCGTGACAAATTACCTTATCACAAAACTATCTGTTACCGATAATTTCAGTGCTTGCAGAGAATACCTTGCTGAAAACCGCTTATCATTTCCTTCTGCTCCTCGTTGGGTTCGACACTCTTACTTATTGAAAGGATTACGATAGATACCCTATACTTGTGGGTCATCAAGACTCTTTTCTGGCGCCGTTGCAGGGGAGTGAAGTGCCTTTGGTAGGTGGAATTTGGTAAGAGAAAATTTATATAGTGTGCTGAAATTTACTGTCACTTGTTACTATGGAAAGTAATCCTTTGAGGGGCTTGTTCGGGGTATCTTCACCCCAACCGGTAGAGCAAATAGTTGGTCCTCAACCTACTATACCTACTGAAAATGAAAATATTTACTTTGAAATTCCTTCGGGTATGATAGAGAAACTGCTAGCTAATCCTTTTGCATGAGATGGAACATTACATCCCGACTTACACTTAATCTATGTGGATGAAGTTTGTGGATTATTTAAGCTTGCAGGTATGCCCGATGATGTTATCAAGAAGAAGGTCTTTCCTTTATCTTTGAAGTGAGATGCATTGACATGGTATAGACTATGTGATGATATGGGATCATGGGACTACCAACGGTTGAAATTGAAATTCCATCAAAAGTTTTATCCTATGCATCTTGTTCATCGTGATCGTAATTATATATATAATTTTTGGCCTCGCAAAGGAGAAAGCATCTCTCAAGCTTGGGGGAGGCTTAAGTCAATGTTATATTCATGCCCCAATCATGAGCTCTCAAGAGAAATGATTATTCAAAATTTTTATGTTCGGCTTTCTGACAACAATCGCTCCATGCTCGATACTTCTTGTATTGGTTCCTTTATGATGAAGACTATTGAATTCAAATGGAATTTATTGGAGAGAATTAAACGTAACTCCGAAGATTGGGATCTTGATGAAGGTAAGGAGTCAGGTATAACGCCTAAGTTTGATTGTGTTAAGTCTTTTATGGATACCGATGTTTTCCGTAAATTTAGCACTAAATATGGACTTGACTCTGAGATAGTACCTTCTTTCTGTGAATCTTTTGCTACTCATGTTGATCTCCCTAAGGATAAGTGGTTTAAATATAATCCTCCCATTGAAACAAAAGTAGTTGCACCTATTAAAGTTGAGGAAAAGACTATTGCTTATAGTGATGCTATTGTACCTACTGCTTATGTTGAGAAACCACATTTCCCTGTTAGAATAAAGGATCATGCTAAAGTTTCAACTGTAGTCAAGAAAAGTAATATTAAGACACCTAAACCCCCTGAGAAAATTAAAGTTGAACCTAATATTGCTATGGTTGAAGATCTCTTGACAGATAATATTGATGAGCATGTTATTTACTTCTGCAATGAAGCTGCTAGAATTGCTAGACCTGATGCTAAAAATAAACATAGACCTATTGTAGGTATGCCTATTATTTATGTTAAAATAGGATATCATTGTTATCATGGCTTATGTGATATGGGTGCTAGTGCTAGTTCAATACCTATTTCCTTATACAAAGAAATTATGCATGATATTGCACCAGCTGAGATAGAAGATATTGATGTCACCATTAAGCTTGCCAGTAGAGATACTATTTCACCAGTTGGGATTGTTAGAGATGTTGAAATCTTGTGTGGGAAGGTTAAATATCCTGCTGATTTTCTTGTTCTTGGTTCCCCACAAGATAGCTTTTGTCCCATTATATTTGGTAGACCCTTCTTGAATACTGTCAATGCTAAGATAGACTGCAATAAGGATATTGTTTCTGTTGGTTTAGGGGATATGTCTCATGAGTTTAATTTTGCTAAATTTCGTAGACAACCCCATGATAAAGAATTGCCTAGTAAAGATGAAATTATTGGTCTTGCCTCTATTGCCATGCCTCCTACTGGTCCCTTAGAATAATATTTGCTAGACCATGAAAATGATATGTTCATGAATGAAAGAAGGGAAATAGATTAAGTATTCTTTAAATAGGGACCTATTCTAAAACACAACTTGCATGTTGAAATCCTAGGGGATCCTCCTCCACCCAAGGGTGATCCCGTGTTTGAGCTTAAACCATTACCTAATACTCTTAAATATGCTTATCTTGTTGAAAAGAAAATATATCATGTTATTATTAGTGCTAACCTTTGAGAGAAGGAGGAAGAGAAATTATTGAAAACTCTGAAGAAGCACCGTGCTGCTATTGGATATACTCTTGATGATCTTAAGGGCATTAGTCCCACTCTATGTCAACAGAAAATAAATTTGGAGGAAGACGCCAAACCAGTTATTGATCATCAATGACGGCTGAATCCTAAGATGAAAGAAGTGGTAAGAAAGGAAATATTAAAGCTCCTTGAGGCAGGTATAATTTATCCCGTTGCTGATAGTCAGTGGGTAAGTCCCGTCCATTGTGTCCCTAAGAAAGGAGGCATTACGGTTGTTCCTAATGATAAAGATGAATTGATCCCGCAAAGAATTATTACAGGTTATAGGATGGTAATTTATTTCTGCAAATTAAATAAGGGTACTAAAAAGATCATCACCCTTTGCCTTTTATTGATCAAATGCTAGAAAGATTATCCAAACATACACATTTTTGCTTTCTAGATGGTTACTCTGGCTTCTCTCAAATACCTGTGTCAGGTGATGATCAATCAAAGACCCCTTTTACTTGCCCTTTCGGTACTTTTGCTTATAGACGTATGCCTTTTGGTTTATGTAATGCACCTGCTACCTTTCAAAGATGCATGATGGCTATATTCTTTGACTTTTTTTAAAAGATTTGTGATGTCTTCATGGACGATTTCTCCATCTACGGATCCTCTTTTGATGATTGCTTGAGCAACCTTGATCGAGTTTTGTAGAGATGTGAAGAAACTAATCTTGTCTTGAATTGGGAGAAGTGCCACTTTATGGTTAATGAAGGTATTGTCTTGGGGCATAAAATTTCTGAAAGAGGTATTGAAGTTGACAAAGCTAAAGTTGATGCTATTGAAAAGATGTCGTGTCCCAAGGACATTAAAGGTATAAGAAGCATCCTCGGTCACGCCAGTTTTTATAGGAGGTTCATTAAGGACTTCTCAAAAATTTCTCGGCCTCTGACTAATCTATTACAAAAAGATATTCCTTTTGTCTTTGATGATTATTGCATAGAAGCATTTTAAATACTTAAGAAAGCATTGATTTCTGCACCTATTATTCAGCCACCTGATTGGAATTTACCCTTTGAAATTATGTGTGATGCTAGTGATTATGCTGTAGGTGCTGTTCTAGGGCAAATAGTTGATAAGAAATTAAATGTTATTCAATATGCCAGTAAAACTCTAGACAATGCCCAGAGAAATTATGCTACTACTGAAAAAGAATTTTTAGCAGTTGTCTTGTTTGTGATAAGTTCAGACCTTATATTGTTGATTCTAAAGTAACTATTCACATTGATCATGCTGCTATTAAATACCTTATGGAAAAAAATGCTAAACCTAGACTTATTAGATGGGTTCTCCTACTACAAGAATTTGATTTGCATATCATTGATAGAAAGGGAGCTGAGAACCCCGTTGCAGACAACTTGTCTAGGTTAGAGGATGTTCTTGATGACCCACTACCTATTGATGATAGCTTTCCTGGTGAACAATTAAATGTCATAAATGCCTCTCGTGCTGCGCCATGGTATGCTGATTATGATAATTATATTGTTGCTAAATTTATACCACCTAGCTTCACATACCAGCAAAAGAAAAAGTTCTTCTATGATTTGAGACATTACTTTTCGGATGACCCACATATTTATAAAGAAGGAGTAGACAGTATTATTAGACATTGTGTACCTGAGCATGAACAGGAACAGATCCTATGCAAGTGTCACTCCGAGTCTTATGGAGGACACCATGCTGGAGATAGAACTGTACATAAGGTATTGCAATCCGGTTTTTATTGGCCTACTCTCTTCAAGGATGCCCGTAAGTTTGTCTTGTCTTGTGATGAATATCAAAGAATTGGTAATATTAGTAGGCGTCAAGAAATGCCTATGAATTATTCACTTGTTATTGAACCATTTGATGTTTGGGGCTTTGATTATATGGGACCTTTTCCTTCCTCTAATGGGTATACACATATTTTAGTTGCTGTTGATTATGTTACTAAGTGGGTGGAAGCTATTCCAACTAGTAGTGTTGATCATAACACCTCTATTAAGATGCTTAAAGAAGTTATTTTCCCGAGGTTTGGAGTCCCTAGATATTTAATGACTGATGGTGGTTCACACTTTATTCATGGTGCCTTTCGTAAAATGCTTGCTAAGTATGATGTTAATCATAGAATTGCGTCTCCTTATCACCCACAGTCTAGTGGTCAAGTAGAATTAAGTAATAGAGAGCTCAAATTAATTTTTCAAAAGACTGTTAATAGATCTAGAAAGAATTGGTCCAAGAAACTTGATGATGCATTATGGGCCTATAGAATTGCATATGAAAATCCTATGGGTATGTCTCCGTATAAAATGGTTTATGGTAAACCATGTCACTTACCTCTTGAATTAGAACATAAGGCATATATATTGGGCTATTAAAGAGCTCAACTATGACTTCAAACTTGCGGGTGAGAAGAGGCTTTTTGACATTAGCTCACTTGATGAATGGAGAACCCAGGCTTATGAGAATGCCAAGTTGTTTAAAGAAAAAGTTAAAAGATGGCATGATAAAAGGATACAAAAGCATGAGTTCAATGTAGGTGATTACGTATTGCTATACAACTCTCGTTTAAGATTTTTTGCCGGAAAACTTCTCTCTAAATGGGAAGGTCCTTATGTCACCGAGGAGGTCTATCGTTCCGGTGCCATAAAAATCAACAACTTCGAAGGCACAAATCCGAAGGTGGTGAATGGTCAAAGAATCAAACATTATATCTCAGGTAATCCCATAAATGTTGAAACCAATATTATTGAAACCGTAACCCCGGAGGAATACATAAGGGACACTTTCCAGAATGTTTAAGACTCTGAAAAGGAATAGGTATGTGCTATGGTAAGTAAACCGACTCCAAAACCGTTCTAATGGCAATTTTTCTCTGTTTTGGAATATTTAGAAAAATAGGAAAATAAGAAGCAGACCGGAAAGGACACGAGGTTTCCACGAGGGTGGAGGGCGCGCCCTACCCCCTGGGCGCGCCCCCTGCCTCGTGGGCACCCCGTGTGCTCTCCGGACTCTGTTTTCTTGCACGATACTCCTTTTGGTCGGTAAAATTCATTATATAATCTCTCGAAGGTTATGACCACCGTACCACGCAAATATCCTCTGTTCTTGTTTCGAGTTGTTTTCTGTCAGGGTTGTCAAGGCCAGGCATCATGTCGTCCCCCTCCTCCAACAATGGTGACAATGATGCTTAGCTAATGAAGATAGAGCCGAAGAGGGAAGAACCTATGGAGATCAACAAGGATGAAGGGGTCAAGAAGGCCATGGAGGACCAAGTTCCGGTAGCAGAAGACATCCTTCAACCTGATCACAATCTTCTTACCCCAACTGAGACCAAGCTTTCAAGATGATTGATTTAGCTCATATACAAAACAAGTATCTCACATGTGAAAATATTTTGTTGAAGGAGCATATCATCGCACTCAAGGGCATTATCCGCAAGTTGGAGGACCTCCTACGCTCGATGTGCGACTATCCATCATCACCAACACCCTCTTCACCGACAAAGAAGGAGATATAAACACACATATATGGGCACTCCCCTTGGCAACTGCCAAGCTTGGGGAGTGACCCGGTATCGTATCACCATCACTTTTATCTTTACCATTTTTCTTAGTTCGATCCTTTTGATAATATCTTGATCTAGTAGAATAAAGTTTTAGTATGATCTAGTTGTGAGTTTTGCTTTATGATCCCTCTATGTAATCGAGTCCGTGAGCTATATAATAAAGATTAGTGTTGAGTCAAGGGCTTGATTATTTTGCTATGATCTTGAGGGAATAAAATAGAAGAGAATAAATAAAAAGAAACAAAGATATCATATGGATCTTATGGAAAGTAATGAGCTCACATATAAAGAGTATGATGAATAAAAGTTGTTGAGAGTTGACAAACATAGTTTTGGTCATCGTTGCAATGAATAGGAAGTAATAAAGAAAGAGAGGTTCACATATAAATATACTATCTTGGACATCTTTTATGATTGTGAGCACTCATTAAAGTATGACATGCTAAGAGTTGACGTTGGACAAGGAAGACAACGTAATGGGTTATGTTTTCTTACGTCTGAGATAAATTATATTGTCATGGATCATCCAACATGTAGAGCTTGCCTTTCCCTCTCATGCTATCCAATTTCCTTGCACCAAGTAGAGATACTACTTGTGCCTCCAAATATCCCTAAACCCAGTTTTGCCATGAGAGTCCACCATATCTACCTATGGATTGAGTAAGGTCCTTCAAGTAAGTAGTCATCGGTGCAAGCAATAAAAATTGCTCTCTAAATATGTATGACTTATTAGTGCGGAGAAAATAAGCTTTATACGATCTTGTGATATGGAAGAAATAAAAGCGACGGACTGCATAATAAAGGTCCATATCACAAGTGGCAATATAAAGTGACATTCTTTTGCATTAAGATTTCGTGCATCCAACCATAAATGCGCATGACAACCTCTCCTTCCCTCTGCGAAGGGCCTATCTTTTACTTTTTTTTCTACCTTACATAAGAGTCATGGTGATCTTCACCTTTCCTTTTTACATTTTATCCTTTGGCAAGCACAATATGTTGGAAAGATCCTGATATATATATATATATATATATATATATATATATATATATAGCTAATTGGATGTGAGTCTCCATGAACTATTATTGTTGACATTACCCTTGAGGTAAAACGTTGGGAGGCAAAACTATAAGCCCCTATCTTTCTCTGTGCCCGATTAAAACTTCATACCCATAAATATTGCGTGAGTGTTAGAAATTGTGAAAGACTAAAAGATGGTTGAGTCACTACAGGAAACAGGTAATTTGCCGTCTGTGGATCACAGACGGCAAAGACCCAAATCCAGAGGGCAAAGATTTTGCCGTCAGGAAGCAGACGGCAAACTCAGACGGCAAAGATAAGCCGGCAAAGAATACTTTGCCGTCAGCTTTTTGTCGAGTTGACGGCAAAGATTTTGTCGTCAGTCAATACGGTTTTGCTGTCTGCCGCAAAAATAACAGACGGCAAAAAACGTATTCTTTGCCGTCAGCCAAAACGTATGCTTTGCCGTTAGCCAGACTAAAGTACAAACGGCAAAGATTGTTTTTTCATTTTTTTTAAAGTGAGGTCCGAGCAGTGCATCTCGCCGGACACACGAATAACAAACCAAAACAGGTTCAGCTCACAAAGATTTTGATTCGACACGGTCGTGCTGTCTTGCATTCATCGTCGGTGGAGTTACAGACAAGTTACAAATTTGTCCTGAAAATTTACACAAGGACCCCTAGAAACTAAAATGGAAAAGCAATCAAGTCCATCGCAGCAATAGGTAGTTCACCGCCGGCCGTCCTTCTTCTCGCCGGGCACAAGGACACCACTGCCGCCGCCTCGCCCTACTCACCGCACCACTGGAAAGCCACGCTTGCCCGCGCCGCTCGCTCAGCCGTGCTTGCTGGTTCCTGGAGAGAGAGAGAGAGAGAGAGACAGAGGGGCACCACCACGCGCCAGTGAAGCGTCGGGTGGACGACGCCGGAGGGAGGAGCTCCTCTGTAGTGGCTGTCACGCGCCATGCTCGAGGGAAGAGGCCGCCGCGCGCCCGAGGGAAGAAGTCGCCGCACTCCTGCGCTGAGTAGTCGACGGTGGAGTGAGCCGCCGCCGCGCGCCATGCTCCTCGCCCGCACGTCCGCCATGCTCGTCGCCCGCGCATCCGCTAAGCTTGCCACCGTGCGCCATGCTTGCCGCCCGCACGTCCGCCATGCTCGTCACCCGCTCATCCACCAAGCTCGCTGCTCGCGCGGCCGCCCTGCTCCCCGCCCGCGCATCCGCCAAGCTTGCTGCCCGAGCGGCTGCCCTGCTCCCTGCCCGCGTGGCCTCCCTGCTCACCGCCCGCGCGGATGGCCTGCTTGCCCCCGTCGGCCATGGATGTGTGGTGGCGTGGGCTTCGTGCGTGGGTGTGTCAGGATGGCCCGTTGTGGGTTCCGTGGTGTGAGTGGTTGTGTGGTGTGCGTGCGTTGGTGGGTGGGTGGGTGGGGCTGTGGGCTTGGGTTAGTGGGTGTGTTAGGATGGGTGGGGCTGCATGCGTTTGGAGGGACCGCCACGTCATCGATCCGTGGGATCGATCCGCGTGGTGTGCTTCTTCTTTGCCGTCTACGTTTTTTATACAGACGACAAAGTATGTCTTCGCCGTCTGCTTTTTTTATTACAGACGGCAAATGTCATACTTTGCCGTCTGTAATAAAAAACGCAGACGGCAAAGTCTTTGCCGTCTGTGTATTTTTTTGTAGACGGAAAAGCATGATCGTTGCCATCAGTAATAAAAAACACAGACGACAAAGACTACTTTGCCGTCTGTAATAAAAAATGCAGACGGCAAAATATGTTTTGCCATTAGTCATTCTTTGCCGTCAGCTGCAGACGGCAAAACAGCTCTTTGCCATCTGCCCCGACGAAAAGCTGACGGCAAAGATGTCCACTGACGGCAAATTAGCTGTTTCCCGTAGTGAGTATGTGGACTTGCTGAAAATCTCTTATATTGACTCTTCCCTATGTTATGATAAATTGCAATTGCCTCAATGACTGACATTAGAGTTTGTTGGTTCCCAATGAAGTTTATGATTCATACTTGAAATTGTGATTGAATTGTTACTTTAGCATAAGAGATCATATGACAATATATATATATATATGTTGCTGCTCTAAGAATGATCATGATGCCCTCATGTCCGTATTTTATTTTTATCGACACCTCTATCTCCAAACATGTGGACATATTTTTCGATCTCAGCTTTCTCTTGAGGACAAGCGAGGTCTAAGCTTGGGGGAGTTGATACGTCCATTTTGCATCATGATTTTATATCGATATTTATTGCATTATGGGCTGTTATTACACATTATGTCACAATACGTATGCCTGTTCTCTATTATTCTAAAAGGTTTACATGAAGAGGGAGAATGCCGGCAGCTGGGATTCTGGGCTGGAAAAGGAGCAAATATTAGAGACCTATTCTGCACAGCTCCAAAAGTCCTGAAACTTCACGAAAGCTATTTCCAGAATATATAAAAAATACCAAGCGCAAGAAGTTCCAGAGGGGGGGCACACCCTGGACACGAGGGTGGGGGCGCGCCCTATTCCCCTAGGCGTGCCCCCTGCCTTGTGGGCCCCCCGGTGGCCCTTCGTTGCCCATCTTCTGCTATATGGAGTCTTTTGTTGAGAAAAAAAATTATAAGCATGCTTTCAGGACGAGACTCCGCCGCCACGAGGCGGAACCTTGGCGGAACCAATCTAGGGATCCGGCGGAGCTGTTCTACCGGGGAAACTTCCCCCTGGAGGGGGAAATCATCACCATCGTCATCACCAACGATCCCCTCATCGGGAGGGGGTTAATCTCCATCAACATCTTCACCAGCACCATCTCATCTCAAACCCTTGTTCATCTCTTGTATCCAATTTTTGTATCTAAACCTCAGATTGGTACCTGTGGGTTGCTAGTAGTGTTGATTACTCCTTGTAGTTGATGCTAGTTGGTTTATTTGGTGGAAGATCATATGTTCATATCCATTATGCATATTAATACCCCTCTGATTATAAACATGAATATGCTTTGTGAGTAGTGATACGTCTCCAATGTATCCATTATCTACTATATTATCTACTATTTTGGACATTATTGGGCTTTATTATCCACTTTTATATTATTTTTGGGACTAACATATTAACCGGAGGCCCATCCCAGAATTGTTGTTTTCCTATTTTAGGGTTTCAAAGAAAAGGAATATCAAACGGAGTCCAAAAGGAATGAAACCTTCGGGAACGTGATTTTCTCAACGAACAAGACCCGGGAGACTTGGACCCTATGTCAAGAAAGAAAAGAGGAGGCCACGAGGTAGGGGGGCGCGCCTACCCCCCCCAGGCACGCCCTCCACCCTCGTGCGCCCCCTGTTGCTCCACCGACGCACTCCTTCCTCCTATATATATATCCACATACCCCCAAACGATCAGATACAGAGCCAAAACCCTAATTCCACCGCCGTAACTTTCTGTATCCATGAGATCCCATCTTGGGGCCTGTTCCAGAGCTCCGTCGGAGGGGGCGTCGATCACGGAGGGCTTCTATATCACCACCATAGCCTCTCCGATGAAGTGTGAGTAATTTACCTCAGACCTACGGGTCCATAGTTAGTAGCTAGATGGCTTCTTCTCTCTTTTTGGATCTTAATACAATGTTCTCCCCCTCTCTTGTGGAGATCTATTCGATGTAATCTTCTTTTTGCGGTGTGTTTGTTGAGACCGATGAATTGTGGGTTTACGATCAAGTATATCTATGAACAATATTTGAATCTTCTCTGAGTTCTTTTTTGTATGATTGGTTATCTTTGCAAGTCTCTTCGAATTATCAGTTTGGTTTGGCCTACTAGATTAATCTTTCTTGCAATGGGAGAAGTGCTTAGCTTTGGGTTCAATCTTGCGGTGTCCTTTCCCAGTGACAGTAGGGGCAGCATGGCACGTATTGTATTGTTGCCATCGAGGATAACAAGATGGGGTTTTCTTCATATTGCATGAGTCTATCCCTCTACATCATGTCATCTTGCTTAAGGCGTTACTCTGTTTTTAACTTAATACTCTAGATGCATGCTGGATAGCGGTCGATGAGTGGAGTAATAGTAGTAGATGCAGGCAGGAGTCGGTCTACTTGTCTCGGACGTGAAGCCTATATACATGATCATACCTAGATATTCTCATAACTATGCTCAATTCTATCAATTGCTCAACAGTAATTTGTTCACCCACCGTAGAATACTTATGCTCTCGAGAGAAGCCACTAGTGAAACCTATGGCCCCCGGGTCTATCTTTATCATATTAATCTCCTACTACTTAGTTATTTCCTTTGCTATTTACTTTGTCTTTATTTTACTTTGCATCTTTTTCACAAAAATACCAAAAATATTATCTTTGTCATATCTTTCAGATCTCACTCTCGTAAGTGGCCTTACAGGGATTAACAACCCCTATTTGCGTTGGTTGCGAGGATTTATTTGTTTTGTGCAGGTACGAGGGACTCGCGCATAGGCTCCTACTGGATTGATACCTTGGTTCTCAAAACTGAGGGAAATACTTACGCTACTTTGCTGCATCATCCCTTCCTCTTCGGGGAAAGCCAACGCAGTGCTCAAGAGGTAGCAAGTAGTTATGTTTGTTCCTGAGGACATGGGAGAAGTCTTGCTATTAGTAGTCATGTGAATTTGGTATTCGTTTGATATTTTGATGAGATGTATGTTGTCATCCCTCTAGTGGTGTCAAGTGAATGTCGACTACATGACACTTCACCATTGTTTGGGCCTAGAGGGAGGCATTGGTAAGTAATAAGTAGATGATGGGTTGCTAGAGTGACAGAAGCTTAAACCCTAGTTTATGCGTTGCTTCGTAAGGGGCTGATTTGGATCCATATGTTTCATGCTATGGTTAAGTTTACCATAATACTTCTATTGTAGTTATGGATGCTTGCAATGGGGGTTAATCATAAGTGGGATGCTTGTCCAAGTAAGGACAGTACCCAAGCACCGGTCCACCCACATATCAAATTATCAAAGTACTGAACGCGAATCATATGATCGTGATGAAAACTAGCTTGATGATAATTCCCATGTGTCCTCGGGAGCGCTTTACTTCATATAAGAGTTTGTCCAGGCTTGTCCTTTGCTACAAAAAGGATTGGGCCATCTTGCTGCACCGTGTTTACTTTTATTACTTGCTACTCATTACAAATTACCTTATCACAAAACTATCGGTTACTGATAATTTTACTGCTTGCAGAGAATACCTTGCTGAAAACCGCTTATAATGTCCTTCTGCTCCTCGTTAGGTTCGACACTCTTACTTATCGAAAGGACTACGATAGATCCCCTATACTTGTGGGTCATCACGCCACGAGGCAGAACCTTGGCGGAACCAATCTAGGGCTCCCGCGGAGCTGTTCTGCCGGGGAAACTTCCCTCCGGGAGGGGGAAATCATCACCACCGCCATCATCATCGATCCTCTCATTGGGATGGGGTCAATATCCATCAACATCTTCACCAGCACCATCTCATCTCAAACCCTAGTTCATCTCTTGTATCCAATCTTTGTCCCAAAGCCTCAGATTAGTACCTGGGGGTAGCTAGTAGTGTTGATTACTCCTTGTAGTTGATGCTAGTTGGTTTATTCAGTGGAAGATCATATGTTCAGATCCTTTATGCATATTAATACCCCTCTGATTATGAACATGATTATGAATTGTGAGTTGTTACGTTTGTTCCAGAGGACATGGGAGAAGTCTTGCTATAAGTAGTCATGTGAATTTGGGATTCGTTCGATATTTTCATCAGATGTATGTTGTCTCTCCTCTAGTGGTGTCATGTGAATGTCGACTACATGACACTTTCATATACCAGTGGGAATTTTTCATTATAGAACTTGGCTTGTATATTCCAATGATGGGCTTCTTCAAATGCCCTAGGTCTTCGTGAGCAA
The DNA here is from genome assembly GCF_018294505.1 of Triticum aestivum. NCBI lineage: Eukaryota > Viridiplantae > Streptophyta > Magnoliopsida > Poales > Poaceae > Triticum > Triticum aestivum. The sequence goes on from NC_057797.1 coordinate 621,927,874, forward strand.
GCAAGTTGGATGCACACCCACTTAGTTTCTTTGATGAGCTTTCATATATTTATAGCTCTAGTGCATCTGTTTCATGGCAATCCCTACTCCTCGCATTGACATCAATTGATGGGCATCTCCATATCCCATTGATTAGCCGTGTCAATGTGAGACTTTCTTCCTTTTTGTCTTCTCACATGCCCCCTATCATCATATTCTATTCCACCCATAGTGCTATGTCCATGGCTTGCGCTCATGTATTCCGTAAGGGTTGAAAAGGCTGAAGCGCGTTAAAAGTATGAACCAATTGCTCGGCTTGTCATCGGGGTTGTGCATGATGGGAGCATTTTGTGTGACGAAAATGAAGCATGGCCAAACTATATGATTTTGTAGGGATAAGCTTTCTTTGGCTATGTTATTTTGATAATACATAATTGCTTGGTCAGTATGCTTGAAGTATTATTATTTTTATGTCAATATTAAACTTTTGTCTTGAATCTTATGGATCTGAATATTCTTGCCACAATAAAGAAAATTACATTGATAATTATGTTAGGTAGCATTCCACATCAAAAATTCTGTTTTATCATTTACCTACCCGAGGACGAGTAGGAATTAAGCTTGGGGATGCTTATTACTTCTCCAACGTATCTATGATTTTTTATTGTTCCATGCTATTATATTATCAACCTTGGATGTTTTATATGCATTTATATGATATTTTATATGACTTTTGGGACTAACCTATTGACCTAGAACCCAGTGCCAGTTTCTGTTTTTTCCTTGTTTTTGAGTATCGCAGAAAAGGAAAACCAAACGGAGTCCAATTGACTTGAAACTTGACGGAGCTTATTTTTGGACCATAAGAAGGCCATGGAGTAAAAGAGTTGGGCCAAAAGAGTCTCGGGCTGCCCACGAGGGTGGGGGCATGCCTCCCTGTCTCGTGTACAGCCCGGAGACCCCCCTGACTTATTCTCGACGCCAAAACTTCTTATATATAAACAGAAACCTCCAGAACATAACCTAGATCAGGAGTTCCACCGCCAGAAGCCTCCGTAGCCACCGAAAACAAATCTAGACCCGTTCCGGCACCCTGCCGGAGTGGGGAATCCCTCTCCGGTGGCCATCTTCATCATCCCGGCGCTCACCATGACGAGGAGGGAGTAGTTCACCATCGGGGCTGAGGGTATGTACCAATAGCTATGTGTTTGATCTCTCTCTCTCTCTCTCTCGTGTTCTTGAGTTGGCATGATCTTGATGTATTGCGAGCTTTGCTATTATAGTTGGATCTTATGATGTTTCTCCTCCTCTACTCTCTTGTGATGAATTGAGTTTTCCCTTTGAAGTTGTCTTATCAGATTGAGTCTTTAAGGATTTGAGAACACTTGATGTATGTCTTGCATGTGCTTATCTGTGGTGACACTGGGATATCATGTGATCCACTTGATGTATGTTTTGGTGATCAACTTGTGAGTTCCGTGACCTCGTGAACTTATGCATAGGGGTTGGCATACGTTTTCGTCTTGACTCTCCGGTAGAAACTTTGGGGCACTCTTTGAAGTTCTTTATGTTGGTTGAATAGATGAATCTGAGATTGTGTGATGCATATCATATAATCATACCCACGGATACTTGAGGTGACATTGGAGTATCTAGGTGACATTAGGGTTTTGGTTGATTTGTGTCTTAAGGTGTTATTCTAGTATGAACTCTATGATAGATCGATCAGAAAGGATAACTTTGAGGTAGTTTCGTACCCTACCATAATCTCTTCATTTGTTCTCCGCTATTAGTGACTTTGGAGTGACTCTTTGTTGCATGATGAGGGATAGTTATATGATCCAATTATGTTATTATTGTTTAGAGGACTTGCACTAGTGAAAGTATGAGCCCTAGGCCTTCTTTCCTAGCATTTGCAATACCGTTTGTGCTCACTTTTACCACTTGCTACCTTGCTGTTTTTATATTTTCAGATTACAAAAACCATTATCTACTATCCATATTGCACTTGTATCACCATCTCTTCACCGAACTAGTGCACCTATACAATTTACCATTGTATTGGGTGTGTTGGGGACACAAGAGACTCTTTGTTATTTGGTTCCAGGGTTGCTTGAGAGAGACCATCTTCATCCTACGCCCCCCACGGATTGATAAACCTTAGGTCATCCACTTGAGGGAAATTTGCTACTGTCCTACAAACTTCTGCACTTGGAGGCCCAACAATGTCTACAAGAAGAAGGTTTTGTAGTAGACATCAAGCTCTTTTCTGGCGCCGTTGCCGGGGAGGTGAGTGCTTGACGGTATATCTTTAGATCTTGCAATCGAATCTTTTTGTTTCTTGTTTTATCACTAGTTTATTCTATAAAAGAAAACAAAAAAATAGAATTGAGGGTACCTCATATGCTTCATCTTTTCAATATCTTTCATGAAAATAAGGATTCCGATAATTGTGCCAAAGTGTTAGAAGAAGAACGCATTAGAATGTTTGGCACTAAATATTTGTATGATGAGCATGATTGCAATGTTGTTAGTATGAATTCCTTGGATATCTATGATGCTAATGATATGCAAACCACAAGCTTGGGGATGCTATGTTTGATGAATATGATATTTTTTGTCCCCCAAGTTTTGATGAGCAAATGCCTCCTATTTATGATGATTATATTGATGAAAGTGGGTTTGGAAGAGTGTCAACTTTAGGAAGTAATGATCCCACTATTTTGGAGGGTGTTGAATATTATTGTGATAATTATGAATGTGGGTTTGGAGAGGTCATGACTTTAGTTAATGTTAATCCCACTATTTTGGAAGAGTGCCAACTTTGCATACTTGTAGATCATGAAAAGAATGCTTTATGTGATGGTTATATTGTTGAATTCATTCATGATGCTACTGAAAATTATTATGAGGGAGGAATATATGCTCGTAGGAATTGCAATAATATCAAGTTTCCTCTCTATGTGCTTAAAATCTAGAAGTTATGCTTGTTTTGCTTTCCTATGCAAGTTGATTCTTGTTCCCACAAGTTGTTTGCTCACAAAATCCCTATGCATAGGAAGTGGGTTAGACTTAAATGTGATAGTCATATCTTCATGATGCTCTCTTTATGTTACAATTCTTATCTTTTATGTGAGCATCATTCAAATCATCATGCCTAGCTAGGTGCATTAAATGATAGCGCTTGTAGGGAGGCAACCCAACTTTATTTTTGTTCTTTTCTTTTTACCCCTGTTTAGTAATAAATAATTCATCTAACCTCTGTTTAGATGTGGTTTTACGTTTTAATTAGTGTTTGTGCCAAGTAGAACCTTTGGTAAGACTTGGATGAAGTCTTTGCGATCTTGCTGTAAAAAATAGAAACTTTAGAGCTCACGAGATTAGCTGCCATTTTTTACTGGAGAGTGCGATTAGGTTGATTCTTTTTGCAGATGAATAGATAAATTCCTCACATCCAGCAATTTATTTTAGAATTTTTGGGGTTCCATAAGTATACGTTTGATCCAGATTACTACAAACTGTTCTGTTTTTCACAAATTCTGTTTTCTATGTGTTGTTTGCTTATTTTGATGAATCTATGAGTAGTATAGGAGGGTATGAACCATAGAGAAGTTGGAATACAGTAGATATTGCACCAATATGAATTTAGAATGAGTTCACAACAGTACCTAAGTCGTGATTTATTTTCTTATACTAACGGAGCTTACGAGTTTTCTGTTAAGTTTTGTGTTGTGAAGTTTTCAAGTTTTGGGTAAAGATTCGATGGACTATGGAATAAGGAGTGGCAAGAACCTAAGATTGGGGATGCCCAAGGCACCCCAAGGTAATATTCAAGGACAACCAAGAGCCTAAGCTTGGGGATGCCCCGGAAGGCATCCCCTCTTTCGTCTTCGTTCATCGGTAACTTTAATTGGAGCTATATTTTTGTTCACCACATGATATGTGTTTTGCTTGGAGCATCATCTTATTTTCTTTTGTTTGCTTGTTGTTTGTATAAAATACCAAGATCTGAAATTATTAAATTTTAGAGAGTCTTCACATGGTTGCATAATTATTCGACTACTCATTGATCTTCACTTGTATCTTTTGGAGTAGTTTGTCATTTGCTCTAGTGCTTCACTTATATCTTTTTAGAGCACGATGGTAGTTTTATTTTGAAGAAATAGATGAACTCTCATGCTTCACTTATATTATTTGAGAGTCCTAAATGGCATGGTAATTTGCTTTGGTTATGAATTTAGTCCTAATATGATGGGCATCCAAGAGGGATATAATAAAAACTTTCATATAAAGTGAATGGAATACTATGAAAATTTGATACTTGATAATTATTTTGAGATATAAAGGTGGTAATATTAGAGTTGAGCTAGTTGAGTAATTGTGAAATTGATAAATACTTGTGTTGAGGTTAGCAAGTCCCATAGCATGCACGTATGGTAAATGTTGTGTGACATTGAATCATGGGGTGTTCTTTGATTGCTTTCCTTATGAGTGGCGGTCGGGGATGAGCGATGGTCTTTTCCTACCAATCTATCACCCTAGGGGCATGCGTAGTAGTACTTTGCTTCGAGGGCTAATAAACTTTTGCAATAAGTATATGAGTTCTTTATGACTAATGTGAGTGCATGGATATTACACACTCTCACTGAGGGAGTCCTGGATTAGGGGGTCTCCGGACAGCTGGACTATCTCCATTGGCCGGACTGTTAGACCATGAAGATACAAGATTGAAGACTTCGTCTCGTGTCCGAATGGGACTCTACTTGGCATGGAAGGCAAGCTAGGTAATACGGATATGTATATCTCCTCCTTTGTAACCGGCCTTGTGTAACCCTAACCCTCTCCGGTGTCTATATAAACCGAAGGGTTTTAGTCCGTAGGACAAAAATCACAACATACAATCATACCATAGGCTAGCTTCTAGGGTTTAGCCTCTCTGATCTCGTGGTAGATCTACTCTTGTACTACCCATATCATCAATATCAATCAAGCAGGATGTAGGGTTTTACCTCCATCAAGAGGGCCCGAACCTGGGTAAAACATCGTGCCCCTGCCTCCTATTACCATCCGGCCTAGACACACAGTTCGGGACCCCCTACCCAAGATCCGCCGGTTTTGACACCGACACTCACCCTTCCATCATTGCTAGCCTCTTCGGTATCGTGCATTGCCCTCTCTCGCCTTGAGAGTTGGTGCAAACTTCACCGGTGCATCCAAACCCTGTGATATGATACGCTCTATCACACATAAACCTCCTTATATCTTCCTCAAAACAGCCACCATACCTACCTATTATGGCATTTCCATAGCCATTCCGAGATATATTGCCATGCAATTTTCCACCGTTCCATTTATTATGACACACATCATCATTGTCATATTGCCTTGCATGATCATGTAGTTGACATCATATTTGTGGCAATGCCACCATGCTTAATTGTTCATACATGTCAGTCTTAATTCATCGCATATCCCGGTACACTGCCGGAGGCATTCACATAGAGTCATATTTTGTTCTAAGTATCAAGTTGTAATTCTTGGGTTGTAAGTAAATAAAAGTGTGATGATCATCATTAGAGCATTGTCCCATGTGAGGAAAGGATGATGGAGACTATGATTCCCCCACAAGTCGGGATGAGACTCCGGACGAGAAAAAGAGGCCATAAAAAAGAGAGAAAAGAAGGCCCAAATAAAAAAATGAGAGAAAAAGAGAGAAGGGACAATGTTACTATCCTTTTTCCACACTTGTGCTTTAATGTAGCACCATGATCTTCATGATAGAGAGTCTCTTATTTTGTCACTTTCATATACTAGTGGGAATTTTTCATTATAGAACTTGGCGTGTATATTCCAATGATGGGCTTCCTCAAATGCCCTAGGTCTTCGTGAGCAAGCAAGTTGGATGCACACCCACATAGTTTCTTTGATGAGATTTCATATATTTATTGCTCTAGTACATCCGTTGCATAGTAATCCCTACTCCCCGCATGGACATCAATTGATTGGCATCTCCATAGCCCATTGATTAGCCGCGTCAATGTGAGACTTTCTTCCTTTTTGTCTTCTCACATGACCCCTATCATCATACTCTATTCCACCCATAGTGCTATGTACATGGCTTGTGCTCATGTATTACGTAACGGTTGAAAAGGCTGAAGCGCGTTAAAAAGTATGAACAAATTAATCGGCTTCTCATCGGGGTTGTGCATGATGGGAGCATTTTGTGTGATGGAAATGAAGCATGGCCAAACTATATGATTTTGTAGGGATAAGCTTTCTTTGGCTATGTTATTTTGATAAGACATAATTGCTTGGTTAGTATGCTTGAAGTATTATTATTTTTATGTCAATCTTAAACTTTTGTCTTGAATCTTATGGATCTGAATATTCTTGCCACAATAAACATTGATAATTATGTTAGGTAGCATTCCACATCAAAAATTCTGTTTTATCATTTACCTACTCGAGGACGAGCAGGAATTAAGCTTGGGGATGCTTGATATGTCTCCAACGTATCTATGATTTTGGATTGTTCCATGCTATTATATTATCAACCTTGGATGTTTTATATGCATTTATATGCTATTTTATATGATTTTTGCGACTAACCTATTAACCTAGAGCCCAGTGCCAGTTTCTGTTTTTCCTTGTTTTTCAGTATCATAGAAAAGGAAAACCAAATGGAGTCCAATTGACTTGAAACTTGATAGAGCTTATTTTTGGACCAGAAGAAGGCCATGGAGTAAAAGAGTTGGTCCAGAAGAGTCTCGGGCTACCCACGAGGGTGCGGGCGTGCCCACCCCCCTGGGCGCGCCTCCCTGCCTCGTGGACAGCCCGGAGACCCCCCTGACTTGTTCTCGACGCCAAAACCACTTATATATACAAAAACCTCCAGAATATAACCTAGATCGGGAGTTTTGTCGCCAGAAGCCTCTGTAGCCACCGAAAAACCAATATAGACCCGTTCCGGCACCCTGCCGAAGGGGGGAATCCCTCTCCGGTGGCCATCTTCATCATCCCGGCGCTCTCCATGACGAGGAGGGAGTAGTTCACCCTCGGGGCTAAGGGTATGTACCAGCAGCTATGTGTTTGATCTCTCTCTCTCTCTCTCTCGTGTTCTTGAGTTGGCACGATCTTGATGTATCGCGAGCTTTGCTATTATAGTTGGATCTTATGATGTTTCTCCCCCTCTACTCTCTTGTGATGAATTGAGTTTTCCCTTTGAAGTTGTCTTATCAGATTGAGTCTTTAAGGATTTGAGAACACTTGATGTATGTCTTGCATGTGCTTATCTGTGGTGACAATGGGATATCACGTGATCCACTTGATGTATGTTTTGGTGATGAACTTGCGAATTCTGTGACCTCGTGAACTTATGCATAGGGGTTGGCACACGTTTTTGTCTTGACTCTCCGGTAGAAATTTGGGGCACTCTTTGAAGTTCTTTGTGTTGGTTGAATAGATGAATCAAATATTGTGTGATGCATATTGTATAATCATACCCACGGATACTTGAGGTAACATTGGAGTATCTAGGTGACATTAGGGTTTTGGTTGATTTGTGTCTTATGGTGTTATTCTAGTACGAACTCTATGATAGATCGATCAAAAAGGATAACTTTGAGGTGGTTTCGTACCCTATCATAATCTCGTCGTTTGTTTTCCGCTATTAGTGAATTTGAAGTGACTCTTTGTTGCATGTCGAGGGATAGTTATATGATCCAATTATGTTATTATTGTTGAGAGGATTTGCACTAGTGAAAGTATGAACCCTAGGCCTTGTTTCCTAGCATTGCAATACCGTTTGGGCTCACTTTTACCACTTGCTACCTTTCTGTTTTTATATTTTCAGATTACAAAAACCATTATCTACTATCCATATTGCACTTGTATCACCATCTCTTCGCCGAACTAGTGCACCTATACAATTTACCATTGTATTGGTTGTTGAGGGAGTCCTGGATTAGGGGGTGTTCGGGTAGCCGGACTATACCTTCGGCCGGACTCCTGGACTATGAAGATACAAGATTGAAGACTTCGTCCCGTGTCCGGATGGGAGTTTCCTTGGCATGGAAGGCAAGCTTGGCGATGCGGATATTCAAGATCTCCTACCATTGTAACCGACTCTGTGTAACCCTAACCCTATCCGGTGTCTATATAAACCGGAGGGTTGTAGTCCGTAGGCAATCAACTCCATACACAACAATCATACCATAGGCTAGCTTCTAGGGTTTAGCCTCCTTGATCTCGTGGTAGATCTACTCTTGTACTACCCATATCATCAATATTAATCAAGCAGGAGTATGGTATTACCTCCATCGAGAGGGCCCGAACCTGGGTAAAACAAAGTGTTCCCTGCCTCTTGTTACCATCCGGCCTAGACGCACAGTTCGGGACCCCCTACCCGAGATCCGCCGGTTTTGACACCGACATTGGTGCTTTCATTGAGAGTTCCTCTGTGTCGTCGCTTTTAGGCCCGATGGCTCCTTCGATCATCAACAACGATGCAGTCCAGGGTGAGACTTTTCTCCCCGGACAGATCTTCGTCTTCGGCGGCTTCGCACTGCGGGCCAATCCGCTTGGCCACCTTGAGCAGATCGAAAGCTACGCCCCTGACCATCAGGTCAGGTTTGGAAGCCTAAACTACACGGCTGACATCCGCGGGGACTTGATATTCGACGGATTCGAGCCACAGCCAAGTGCGCCGCACTGTCTCGATGGGCATGATATAGCTCTGCCACCAAACAGCGCCTTGGAGGCCGCACACGCATCGGTTCCGACCATTGATTCGGAGCCTACTGCACCGATCGAGGATCAGCGGTTAGACGCTGCCTCAGGGGCTGCGATCTCAGAGGCGATTGAGCCGAACTCCAGCCCCGCACTCCACATGGCCCGTGACTCCGAGGATCCGGATTCCTCTCCGAGCTCCGAGCCCCCCGTGCCCCTGCCGATCGAATCCGATTGGGCGCTGATCATGGAGTTCACCGCCGCGGACATCTTTCAGCACTCGCCCTTCGGCGACATCCTGAATTCTCTAAAGTCTCTCTCTTTATCACGAGAGCCCTGGCCGGACTATGGTCAGCAAGGTTGGGATACGGACGACGAAAAAATTCAAAGCCCACCCACCACCCACTTCGTAGCCACTGTCGACGACTTAACCGACACGCTTGACTTTGATTTCGAAGACATCGACGGCATGGACGACGATGCAGGAGACGAACAAGAACCAGCACCTATAGGGCGCTAGAAGGCCACCTCGTCATATGACATATATACGGTGGATACTCCAAAAGATGGAGATGGCGATGGAACAGTGGGGGATGACGCCCCCAAGAAACAGCAAAAGCGCCAACGTCAGTGGCGCCGCTCTAAATCCCGCCAAAGCAAGAATAGAGATTCCGGCACGGGAGATAATACTACCCCGGATAGCGCCGAAGAACACCCACCTCAGCAAAATTCGGCACAGGAAGATGGAGAAACCAGCCCTCATGAAAGAGTGGCAGACCGAGAGGTTGAGGATGATAACTATACGCCTCCCTCCGAAGACGAGGCTAGCATCGATGACGATGAATTCGTCATACCATCAGACCCCGCCGAACAAGAGCGTTTTAAACGCAGGCTTTTAGCTACGGCAAGCAGCCTCAAGAAAAAGCAGCAATAGCTTAGAGCTGCCCAAGAATTGCTAGCTGACAGATGGACTAAAGACCTTGCGGCCGAAGAGTACGAACTCGAACGCCCCTCCAAGAGTTACCCGAAGCGCAGGCCGCTACCCCGATCGGAGGAGGAAGCACCTACATCACCAGCGCATGACATGGCAGACCGGCCACCTCGCGGCCGCGACAGAGAGGCCTGTCGGCCCTCCACCCAAGCCATGCCCCGACGCCGCTCAACTAAGGCATGGGAAAATGCGCCCGACCTGCAAGACATACTGGAGGATAAGGCAAGACAAACAAGATCGATCTACGGATCCGCAGGCGCCCTACGTCATGTGACAATGATCTTCACTGCGGATACAACAAATCCGGCTGGGCCGAACACAACAGACATAGCTCTTCCGAGCTGCGTTGTGATATAGCCCAGTACAGAGGTGCCACACCCCCGCTATGCTTCACGAATGAAGTAATGGATCATAAAATCCTAGAGGGTTTCAAACCCGTAAACATCGAATCATACGATGGCACAATAGACCCGGCGGTATGGATAGAGGATTATCTCCTTCACATCCACATGGCACGCGGCGATGATCTACACGCCATCAAATACCTCCCGCTCAAACTTAAAGGACCAGCCCGGCATTGGCTCAACAGCCTGCCAGCGGACTCAATCAGTTCTTGGGAGGACCTGGAAGCCGCATTCCTCGACAACTTCCAGGGCACTTACGTGCGACCGCCGGATGCCGATGACTTAAGCCACATAATTCAGCAGCCAGAAGAATCGGCCAGACAATTCTGGACACGGTTCCTAACAAAGAAAAACCAGATAGTCGACTGTCCGGACGCAGAGGCCCTAGCAGCCTTCAAACATAACATCCGCGACGAGTGGCTTGCCCGGCACCTGGGACAGGAAAAACCGAAATCCATGGCAGCCCTCACGACACTCATGACCCTCTTTTGCGCGGGAGAAGACAGCTGGCTAGCTCGTAGTAACAACTTATCAAAGAACCCTGGTAATTCGGATACCAAGGACAAGAGTGGCAGGACACGTCAGAATAAGCAAAAGCGCCACATTAACAGCGACAGCAATGAAGACACGGCAGTCAATGCCGGATTCAAAGGCTATAAATCCGGTCAGCAGAAAAAGCCATTCAAAAAGAATACTCAGGGCCCGTCCAGTTTGGACCGAATACTCGATCGCTTGTGCCAGATACATGACACCCCCGAAAGGCCAGCCAATCACACTAACAGGGATTGTTGGGTGTTCAAGCAGGCAGGCAAGTTAAGGGCCGAAAACAGAGACAAGGGGCTGCACAGCGATGACGAGGAGCCCAAGCCGCCGAACAACAATGGACAGAAGGGCTTTCCCCCACAAGTGCGGACGGTGAACATGATATACGCAACCCACATTCCCAAGCGGGAGCGGAAGCGTGCGCTACGGGACGTATACGCGATGGAGCCAGTCGCCCCAAAGTTCAACCCATGGTCCTCCTGCCCGATCACTTTTGATCGAAGGGACCGTCCCACTAGCATCCGTCATGGCGGCTTCGCCGCATTGGTTCTCGACCCAATCATCGACGGATTTCATCTCACAAGAGTCCTCATGGACGGCGGCAGTAGCCTGAACCTGCTTTATTAGGATACAGTGCGGAAAATGGGCATAGATCCCTCAAGGATTAAACCCACAAGAACGACCTTTAAAGGCATTATACCAGGTGTAGAAGCCAACTGTACAGGCTCAGTAACACTTGACGCGGTCTTCGGATCCTCGGACAATTTCCGAAGCGAAGAGTTAATCTTCGATATAGTCCCGTTTCGCAGTGGCTATCACGCCCTGCTCGGACGAACCGCATTCACAAAGTTCAATGCGGTGCCGCACTACGCATATCTCAAGATCAAGATGCCAGGCCCTCGAGGAGTCATTACGGTCAACGGAAACACCGAACGCTCCCTCCGTACGGAGGAGCATACAACGGCTCTCGCAGCAGAGGTACAAAGTAGCCTTCTCAGGCAATTATCTAGCCCGGCCATTAAAAAGCCAGACGCTGCCAAGCACGCCCGGAGTAATCCACAACAGGACCGCCTGGCATGCTCTGAGCAAGCGTAGCAATGCGGCCCCAACCCCAGCTTTCGCAACATAGCGAAACCAGTACCTCGCGTACATAACTACGCCCTGGAAATACCATGGGCACACGGGAAGGGGCACAATAACGGCACGCCAAAAATACGGCTTAAACGTACTAGGGGCTGCCGGATTCTTCTTTTTCTTACTTTCAGGACTCCATACTTCGGACGACCTGTTCGGCAATTCGACTGCCGCACAAACGATGCAAGATCCAGGGAGGCAGACAAACCATGCCGCATTATGGAAATCCCATGTGGTCTCTGTTACGAGCGGTATACCTGTTTTAAATACAATTCCGCGGCCTGCCCCTGGTCAGGACATACTGAATAGTCCAATATCTTTTGCTTACCGCACTATTTGTATCGTTCGGCTTTGATAAATAGCCTCTCTATAAACAATGCATAGCTTTTTGTCTATTTTTTGCATTACTCTCTTTTATATATGTTCATTTATGACATGTTGCACCCGTACACTGTGGTACGGCAAGTACGCCAGGGGCTTCAGTACCCTTTAACATGGTGTGAGAAGTCCGTACACTTTCACAAGTGCGGCACCCCGAACTTATAGCACTATATGCATCGGCTCCGAATCATGATTTGGGTCAATAGTTGGGTTTGTCCGGCTCCTATGTTTTGGTGCCTTACGTTCCGCTATATCGGCTAAGGTAGCACTAGGAGAACCACTGCGATTGTGCCCCGGTTGAGCTGGGGCACCTCAGTGGAGAAAGCTAAAACTGACTGTCATGATGAGGCGAGAGACCGTTCGCTGTTCGAGAGGTTTTTCGAGTCCCTAAAGACTTATGCCGCTTCGAGCGAGGAGCTGGATAACCCCAGCCAAGGCGTGGATAGCGCCCCGAACTCGGTCTTCCAAACTAGGGGCTTTGCCGAAATTTAAAATTATAAAGTTCTATGGCTAAGTGAGAGTGTTCAAGCATTATAGTCCGATTGCCTGGTTCGTCATGCTGAGCGCCTCCCTCGAAGGACCCAAACATGGGAAAAAGAGCGCACAGGTTTATCACCGAACACCCCAACACTAGTGGCATGGGGGCAGAAGCCGACGACTGGCCATCTCTCAATTTTGATAAACGGCCGCACAGAAAATAATATTTTAAATTCAGTAAGCATTGCTTAGCGCATATGAACAAGTTTTCAGCGCACAGGATAAAAACGAGCGAGTTTATTCAAAAATTACATCCTTGGTACATTCATCCGCCACAAGGCGGGCACCTGCAAGAACATCCTTGTAATAGTTCTCGGGCTTGCAATGCTCCTTCCCCAGCGGCGGCCCGTCCCTCACAAGCTTCTCACCGTCCAGCTTACCCCAGTGCACCTTCGCACGGGCAAGGGCCCTACGGGCTCCTTCGATGCAGACGGACCACTTGATGACCTCGAGCCTTGGACAGGCCTCCACCAGCCGCCGCACCAGCCCGAAGTAGCTCCTAGGCAGGGCCTCTCCGGGCCATAGCCGAACTATGAAGCCTTTCATGGACTGCTCGGCCGCCTTGTGGAGCTCGACCAACTGTTTCAGCTGGTCGCTCAAGGGCACAGGGTGTCCGGCCTCAGCATACTGAGACCAGAACACCTTCTCCGTCGAGCTGCCCTCTTCAGCTTGGTAGAATGCGGCAGCGTCGGATACGCTGCGGGGAAGATCTGCGAATGCCCCTGGAGAGCTCCGGATTCGGGTAAGTAACAAGTAGTTTACTTTTATATTTCTGCTTTGCATGAAGAATGCCTTACCCGCTGCTATCTTTTTCACCTCCTCCAACTCTTGGAGGGCCTTTTGGGCTTCGGCCTTGGCAGACTTGGCAGTCTCAAGGGCTGTCGCGAGCTCGGACGCTTGGGTCTTTGACTAAAGCTCCAAACTCTCATGTTTTTTCATGAGAGCCTGAAGCTCTTGCTGCACCTCGCCGACCTGAGCCCCAAGTTTCTCTCGCTCGGTGCGCTCCACGGCCGTTTTATTTTCAGCCTCGGACAGCGCCTGCTTGAGGGTCGCCACCTCAGTCGTGGCCCCTACAATAAGCAGTACAATCCTGTTATTTTTTGCAATCACGCCTCTCTATAGGCACCTTTTTTTGTAAGGTATTTCTTACCTTCTTTCTCCTCGAGTTGCCGCTTGGCAAGGCCGAGCTCTTGCTCGGTCCGCTCGAGGTCCTGCTTTAGGACACCCATCTCCGCAGTTAGTGCGGCGGTGGATAGCAGCGAAGCCTGCATACGCATATTGACTCTTTATTGTTAGACTCCTGCGAAATTTAATATATCCTCTATTCGGCTTTTCTTTCCGAACGCCAAACAGAGCATCAGGGGCTACTGTCTATGCGGTAATATTTTTACATATTTTTTACTTACCTCGAAGCCTGTTAGGAGGCTAGCACAAGCTTCACTCAGTCCGCTCTTGGCGGACTGAACCTTCTGGATCACCGTACTCATAATAGTACGGTGCTCCTCGTCGATGGAGGCGCCTTCAAGCACCTCCAGCAGATTGTCCGGCACCTCTGGTTGGACGGAGGCTGCCGGCTCAGAAGGCTTGCTCCTCTTGGAAGGAGCTCGCCTGCCGCGGTCCGGAATCGTTGAAGATTTCAGCACGGTGTCCGGATCAAAGCCGGACTTGGAGCCCTGGGGGGTCTTGTCCCCTTTACTCCTGGAATCCTGGAGGTCTCCTTGCGGCGCCTCCAGGACCACCTCCTCCTGCCCCGGAGCTCGTTGCGACGCCACTTCGGCGTCATCCGTAGTGCGGGGGGAGACAACAGGCGGAACTGAGTTCACGTCCGATGAATCGACGACTCCTTGAGTTCGGCCCAGGGCGGGCTGCATGATTATACTCGACACTAGGGAAAGCTGTGCAACAAAAGGAATATCATGAGTTACTCTGGTATCCAAACACTTACGATTTTGCCGGACGCCTGGGCCTGTCCGGCCACTCCTCTTCTTCCTCGTCGGTGTCGGGGGCGTAGTTCGGCGGAGGAGTCTTCCTCTTCATGGACCCTTTGGCCTTCCCCCTTGGGGCGGCCTTCCTTTTCTTTCCTCCCTCCGCTGGGGGGAGAGCTTTCTTCTTCCTCCTCCTCGTTTTCACGGGAGGAGGGCGTCTCGGACTCGTCGGATGACGAGTCTGACAACACCACATTGTGGGTACTCTTTCGAGTCCCCGTGGTCTTCTTCTTCTTGGCCTTCTTTTCCGGCACCACATAAGGCGTCGGGGCCAGCAGCTTCACCAGTAGAGATGGGGCTGGGTCGTCGGGCGGCGGAGCCAGATAGTTAATCGGTCCGGATACCGCCCGCCAAGCCTGTCAAAGGTAAGGGAGTTTAGATCCCGCATAGAGTTAAACTATGAAAAAAGCTGAACATCCTGTAAAAGGTGAAAATAGCTTACCTCGCTAGCGTGACGCTGCGAGCTGTATCCGCGGTCCTCGGAAGCGGATGCGGGAGCCTCGACACCTTTGATTAGCGCCTTCCAGACGTCTTCATACGTCGTGTCGAAGAGCCTGTTAAGGGTTCGGTGCCGTGCCGGGTCGAACTCCCACAGAGTAATGTCCCGTTGTTGACACGGGAGGATTCGGCAAACGAGCATGACCTGGACTACATTTACAAGCCTGACTGACTTGTTTACCAGGGACTGGATGCATGTCTTTAGTCCGGTCACCTCTTTCTCGTTACCCCATGGTAGGCCCGTCTCTTTCTAGGACATGAGCCACGTGGGGGGTCCGGATCGAAACTTGGGGGCTGCGATCCATTTCGGATTGCGTGGCTCGGTGATGTAGAACCACCCGGCTTGCCACCCCTTTAGGGTCTCTATGAAGGAGCCCTCGAACCACAGGACGTTGGCAATCTTGCCCGCCATGGCGCCTCCGCACTCCGCCTGGTTGACGCACACCACCTTGGGCTTGACGTTGAAGGTCTCGAGCCAGAGGCCGAAATGGGGGCGGACGCGGAGGAAAGCCTCGCACACGACGATAAATGCCGAGATGTTGAGGATGAAGTTCGGGGCCAGATCATGAAAATCCAGGCCGTAGTAGAACATGAGCCCCAGGACGAATGGGTGAAGTGGAAAGCCCAGTCCGCGGAGGAAGTGGGGAAGGAATACTACCCTCTCATGGGGCCTTGGGGTGGGGAGAAGCTGCCCCTCCTCGGGAAGCCGGTGCGCGATGTCTTTTGACAAGTATCCGGCCTTCCTTAGCTTTTTGACGTCGCCCTCCGTGACGGAGGAGACCATCCACTTGCCTCCCGCTCCGAACATCGCTAGAGAAGATTGAGGTGGGAAGTGCGGGCTTGGGTGCTGGAGCTCGAGTGCGCAGGAGATGGATAGGCAAAGGAGGAAGAAGGCGCAGGTAAAAATGTGGATCCTTATCCCCTTATATGGGCGGATGCGGTTGTGCGTCCCAACCTGCCTAATAAAACTCGCTTGCCTCCCAAGCGCCGTGGTAAATGGTTAGGGTTACCCACGTCTGTATTGATGAGAAACCCGTAAAAAGGGCACACGATCTCTGCTTTGACAAGACGTGCCAAAGAAACCGCCTCGCAAAACATGCTGAGGTGGAAAAGTAAAAATGATTCGAGTAAATGACTTGGCCGTAGTGTGATAGCGCACTACGGAATATGTCAGCAGATTTGATTTGTGTTAATATTATTCTCTCTATGGCAATATGTGGAAACTTATTTTGTAGAACCGGACACTACTCTTGGTGTTTACAAATCTTCTATGAAGGACTTGGAGGAGGAACCCGCCTTGCAATGCCGAAGACAATTTGCGCACCGGACTCGTCGTCATTGAAGCCTGATTCAGGGGCTACTGAGGGAGTCCTGGATTAGGGGGTGTTCGGGTAGCCGGACTATACCTTCGGCCGGACTCCTGGACTATGAAGATACAAGATTGAAGACTTCGTCCCGTGTCCGGGTGGGACTTTCCTTGGCGTGGAAGGCAAGCTTGGTGATGCGGATATTCAAGATCTCCTACCATTGTAACCGACTCTGTGTAACCCTAACCCTATCCGGTGTCTATATAAACCGGAGGGTTGTAGTCCGTAGGCAGTCAACTCCATACACAACAATCATACCATAGGCTAGCTTCTAGGGTTTAGCCTCCTTGATCTCGTGGTAGATCTACTCTTGTACTACCCATATCATCAATATTAATCAAGCTGGAGTAGGGTATTACCTCCATCGAGAGGGCCCGAACCTGGGTAAAACAAAGTGTTCCCTACCTCCTGTTACCATCCGGCCTAGACGCACAGTTCGGGACCCCCTACCCGAGATCCGCCGGTTTTGACACTGACAGGTGTGTTAGGGACACAAGAGACTCTTTGTTATTTGGTTGCAAGGTTTCTTGAGAGAGACCATCTTCATCCTACGCCTCCCACGGATTGATGAACCTTAGGTCATCCACTTGAGGGAAATTTGATACTGTCCTACAAACCTCTGCACTTGGAGGCCCAACAACGTCTACAAGAAGAAGGTTGTGTAGTAGACATCAGTGCTCCAGGCTGCGAAGCCCTCAGGCTTGGTGCTCCAAAAGAGGGTGAGGGAGTACGCCCCCGTAGACCAGTAAGCGCTCCGCCATGATCCTTCGTTCCTGTCCTTGCCGTCGTTTCTTGATGTCTCCCCTTGCACTGCTAGGACAATGTCAGTGGTGAAGAAGAAGAAGGGGGTGACCGCAGCCCCCGAGGCCCAGCAGCCAGCTCCTACCATGCCTCCTTCGGCACGGAGGGATAGCGATGGCTCCTGAGCCTCAGCGTCCAGGTCATCCTTGCGAGATCTAGAAGCCTGTCCTCAGGAGAAGGCGATTTCCGCAGCCAAGCTAACTCCTGAGGCCTCCACCCCCAGCTCACCTGCTGAGGTCGCGAAGGCTCGGGAGTCCCCGGCTCCTTTTGCTGCCGCAAATCTGCAGACCCTAGCTCTAATGCCACCTCTTCCCCCTTCCATCGCACCGTTGGGCAGTGGTCTCCTTGCTTCGGCTGACACCCTGGAGGATGCCCTTCTCACGCTGACCCAGCTTCGCAATGACCTTCAGGGTGGTGACAGCCGGCTGGCGTCGGGGCGACTGGAGTTGATCGCGGGGTGGCTACGATCCGATGCATCTGTGAGGGCAGCATGGGGTCAGGCCGTGGCAGCTTCTGAGGAGGGTAAGCGGGCCGCCGACCTAGCCTCAGCCGCCCGCGAGGTGGCGTTGAAGGATGCTGAGGCTGCCAAGGAGCGTTGCCGGGTCGCGGAGGTCGAACTGAAGACCCTGTGCAATGAACGTGCTACCAAGGCTCGCCAGCACGAGGCACGGGAGGAGAAGTTGAAGGCTCGAGAGGACGCGGTTTCCAGCCATGACACCGAGATGGAGCAGCTGGCGCGGGTGCAGGCCGCAGAGCGTGGCCGCCTGGAGAAGCTGAAGGAGGAGGTGGAAGGGGAGAAGGCCCTGTTGGAGGCCAAGGCCAGCATCCTTGCCAACGACCGTGCCGCCTTTGACTCTCTTGAGAAGAGATCCGCGAGGCAATGCGGAACTCTACGGGAGGGGGAGTTGAAGAATCCGTTGGTGGCTGCCGAGGAGGGCCCTGCCGAGCTGCTCCCTTAGCTTGTCGAGGCACTCGAGGGCATCGCCAATGGGGTTGGCACCATGGTAGAAGGGGAAGCTCGCGCTCTCTCCTCCTCGGCTACGACGTCCGTCTTCAGCCACCTCCACCTTCGTGACTCGAGCACCAACCTTGGAGCTCTGCTTGAACCTACGGACGAGAAGCACTGTGCAGCTGCTGCCGACGGCGTGAAGGACTTGGTGGAGGCCCTGCTAGATAAGTTCCTCGCCATCGACCATGCACCCGGCTGATGGTGCCGCTGATCCCACAACCACGGGCGACAGCGACGCTGACGACGACGGGGCGCTCCCTGACGGCAGCGCCCAAGGCTAAAGAGGAGGCTTGCTGGCGGTGCTCCTTTCCACTTTTACTTTTCTATGATATGCACCGTGCCTCGTGGAGGCGTTAAAACTTCGATTTGGTATTTGAGGAACAACATGTCTTGTAATAATTTGTTAAGATTCCGTGATTTCCTTCCCGTTTGCTTGTTTTTCTACGTCAGTAGTGAAGGAAATATGCCCTGGAGGCAATAATAAAGTTTTTATTTATATTTCCTTATATCATGATAAATGTTTATTATTCATGCTAGAATTGTATTAACTGTAAACTTAGTACATGTATGAATACATAGACAAACAAAGTGTCACTAGTATGCCTCTACTTGACTAGCTCGTTGAATCAAAGATGGTTAAGTTTCCTAACCATAGACATGAGTTGTCATTTGATTAATGAGATCACATCATTAGAGAATGATGTGATTGACTTGACCCATTCCGTTATCTTGGCATTTGATCATTTAGTATATTGCTATTGCTTTCTTCATGACTTATACATGTTCCTATGACTATGAGATTATGCAACTTCCGAATACTGGAGGAACACTTTGTGTGCTACCAAACGTCACAACATAACTGGGTGATTATAAAGGTTCTCTACAGGTGTCTCCAATGGTACTTGTTGAGTTGGCATAGATCAAGATTAGGATTTGTCACTCCGATTGTGGGAGAGGTATCTCTGGGCCCTCTCGGTAATGAACATCACTATAAGCCTTGCAAGCAATGCAACTAATGAGTTAGTTGTGGGATGATGTATTACGGAATGAGTAAAGAGACTATCTGGTAACAAGATTGAACTAGGTATTGAGATACCGACGATCGAATCTCGGGCAAGTAACATACCGATGACAATGGGAACAACATATGTTGTTATGCGGTTTGACCGATAAAGATCTTCATAGAATATGTAGGAACCAATATGAGCATCCAGGTTCCGCTATTGGTTATTGACCGGAGATGAGTCTCGGTCATGTCTACATAGTTCTCGAACCCATAGGGTCTGCACGCTTAACGTTCGGTGATGATCGGTATTATGAGTTTATGTGTTTTGATGTACCGAAGGTAGTTCGGAGTCCTGAATATGATCACGAACGAGAAGTCTCGAAATGATCGAGGCATAAAGATTGATATATTGGACGGATACATTCGGACACCGGAAGGGTTTTGGGTGATCTCGGAGAAAACCGGAGTGCCGTAGGGGTTACCGGAACCCCCGAGGACTAATGGGCCTTAATGGGCCCTAGTGGAGAGAGAGGGGCCAGACAGGGCAGGCCGCGCGCCCCCTCCCCTTGAGTCCGAATAGGACAAGGAAGGGGGGGCGGCGCCCCCCTTGCCTTTCCCCTCTCCCACTCCTTCCTTCCCCCTCCTAGTGGGACTAGGAAAGGTGAGTCCAACTCCCACTAGGAGGAGGACTCCTCCTCTTGGCGCGCCCTCCTAGGGACGGCCGGCCTCCCCTTGCTCCCCTCCACCATAATCCACCTTGGTCATATCGTAGCGGTGCTTAGGCCAAGCCCTGCGTCGGTAGCTTCATCAACACCATCATCACACCCTTGTGCTGACGGAACTCTCCCTCGAAGCTCTACTGGATCGTGAGTTCGTGGGACATCACCGAGCTGAACGTGTGCAGATCACGGAGGTGTCGTACGTTTGGTACTAGGATCGGTCGATCGAGAAGACGTACGACTACATCAAGCGCATTGTCATAATGCTTCCGCTTACGGTCTACGAGGGTACGTGGATGACACTCTCCCCTCTCGTTGCTATGCATCACCATGATCTTGCGTGTGCGTAGGAATTTTTTTGAAATTATTACGTTCCCCAACAGTGGCATCCGAGCCAGGTTTATGCGTGGATGTTATATGCACGAGTAGAACACAAAGGAGTTGTGGGCGTGGGTATATACATATTGCTTGCCGTCACTAGTTGATTCTTGATTCAGCGGCATTGTTGGATGAAGCGGCCCAGACCGACATTACGCGTACGCTTACGTGAGACTGGTTCTACCGACGT
The DNA here is from genome assembly GCF_018294505.1 of Triticum aestivum. Lineage (NCBI taxonomy): Eukaryota > Viridiplantae > Streptophyta > Magnoliopsida > Poales > Poaceae > Triticum > Triticum aestivum. The sequence continues at coordinate 621,948,523 of NC_057797.1, forward strand.
GCTTCGCACACATGTGGCTAGTGGGTGTCTGTTTCTCCAGCTTTACTTGAATCGGATTCAATGAACAGGGTTCTTTCTGAAGATCAAAAAGCAATCACTATACCCCGTTGTGGTTTTTGATGCACTGCTAAAAAAATACACTTTCGTGATGATACGTGTTTGTCACAGTAGGTCGCGTTTTTTGTCATGCATGTACATCCATGAAGATTTTATGACAGAATCAAGATAGTCATACCTGTGATGTCGTAGAAGTGTTCCATGACATTACCAAAATTATCATCACGGAAGTGTCCACTTCCATGACGATAAATCACGCGTCATAGAAGTGCTTTCATCAAGGGCGACCGACACGTGGCATCCACCGTAACGGAACGCCGTTAAGCTATCGGGTCGGGTTTTGGATCCGATAACCCGTTAACAGCCCCAACCAATGGGGATTTTCCACGTGTAAAATCATCATTGGCTAGAGGAAGCACGTGTCGGATCACCGTTGGGACAGATGTCATCCGCTCAGCTATGATACGGCGACACGTGGCACGGCCTAACAGAGGCCCATTCCTGTGAAAAGGCCAGCCCGTTTGACTTGGTCAAAAGGTGGCGGGCCGGCCCACGGAAAGCCTGTTAACGGCCTGTTCGCATATAGCCCATTTATAGGCCGCTAACCCAGGGCCCGTTACGCCCTCTCCGAGTTAGGCCCAGTAACGTCATCTGGGCCGTCCAATATGATTCAGCCTGTTTTAACTTCCGGCCCATGTGTGGCCCATGACTTCTTTCGGCCCATATGAGGACCTTTGTAACTCTTGGCCCATTAACGGCCCATGGTGAAACTGGCCCGTAATGAACAGTGTATCACTTTATACCCATTAACGGCCCGTTATTCGATTGGGCCGTTTCCAGCCCGAGTTATCTTTTGGCCTTCTCAGGGCCCATTGATTCTTGGGCTCATTTGCAGCATTCGGTTACATACGGCCCGTTACTGTCATTTTCTGCTTGTGGGCCAAATTCAGCCCGTCGTTACAGTCGGCGCGCTTGCGGACCGTTAATACGTTGGGCTGTTTTCATGTAAAAAACCCGTTGAGTTGTTTTCATAGAGTTATCAAATACGGCCTATCAACGGCCCGTTATGGTCCACGAATAGTATGACCCATGATTGGCCAAATGATGATACGCCCCGTAGAAGGCCCATAGATCCTACGGCCCGTATGAGGCCCATGGACAGTACGGCCCGTAGAAGGCCCATGGATCGTACGGCCCGTAGAAGGCACATGGACCCTACGGCCCGTAGAAGGCCCATGGACCCTAAGGCCCATATAGAAGGCCGATGGATCCTATGGCCAGACAAAGGCCCATGGATCATACGGCCTGCAGGAGGCCCATGGTTACAACAGTCTGTGTGTTGCCATGATTATTTTGGCCTAGTTACCAAAAATAGGCTATTGTGGCCACTAGAAAAAAACAGAAAAAGAACCGCAGTGACTACAAGCAAACAACTAAACAAGACAATAAGGAAGTAAATAAGCAAGCAATTAACGCTAGCCTATTACCGCTATTACACATATTACATCCACTGGGCATCAAAGTTCGGCACCAGTGCAAATATAGGGAACAAAGCAGCACATTACATACACTGGCCGTCAAAATTGGCCACCGGTGCAAATAAACGCAGCAGCAAAACAAGAGCATAACTGAAACAACTTCAGAAGAGCTCAAGAAACGTTATCCTGGGTATCCACCATGCTGGCAATAAGCTTAGTAAGCTGATTAGCTTTGTCCTGTTTGGCGCTAAAATCCTCCAACGCTTGTTGTTGCACCAAAAAGTATGCATCTGAATGCTCCAGGGACTTCCGCAGTCCTTCCGCTTCTTGTCGCAGCACAGCTGATCGATGTCTTTTAGCTTGTAGTTGAGACTCAAGAAACCGAACTGATTCAGACAGTGAGTTTGAATAGCTTGTGCAAGCGGTAGTGGCCAATAACTCGAACACTAAACCAAGACAGGACTTTGGGGTTGTCTCGCTGTCTTCAAGATAGTCTTCCTTAGCTGTTTTATCAGCTTTGTTGGAGACCAACAAGGATGTGTCACTATCCTGAACCTTATCTGCATTACTTCCTTTACCATTGCTTAATAAGGCACTCTTCCCCAATATTCTGTCAGCATTCTAAAAGAAGAAACAAGCAGACACATAACAAGTTTAGCATGTACTAGTATATGAAACTCATTTCGGTGAACCAGTTCATTAGTAAGGTGGACAGGATTAAACTACCAAGTCTTCTATTGCCAAGTACTAGTACACAATAAAAGCATCAAACAAACATATATCTATGTCCTATGGTCACTGCATTGTCTTGCCAAATCAAAATAGAGACACGGTTCAAATCATATCAGTTCAAGACAAAGCAGCAGTGAAAGAATACAAAGTGTGGGGAACTACACGACACAACAAGATTTCAGATGGGTACCACGGGTCTACATGTACAACTACATTATTGGCTCTGTTGTGATGCTAGTAATGTGCATGATATGAAAGTCAACTGTATACACAATTGAAATTGAAATCAACAGAGCTATTGATAAGAGCAAACCTATTAAAAACATGCGCGAACATACCTGCTGTGCCATTGGAGTTTCGATTGGATCCTTCAATTTAAAAATAAGTTTATATGAGTAAATACAGTGATACAAAAGCAAATCAATCATAGTTAAAAAAGGCGCGCCTAAGCGAGCGCTTAAGCGCGCCTAGGCTCTGGGCAATGGCAAAACACATTGCGCATAATCTGTGCATAACTGCGCATAAGCATGCGCTTTGGTCAGTAAAGCGCAAGGCGGTGGCAAAACGCATAATTAACACTTAGCGCTTTTTTGAACTATGATAGCAATGGAATCTTAAATTAGAACAGTTGTTCTTCAGGTTTAGGTGCTTGTTCTACATGAACAGAGTACAATAAGACGCAAGAATATAATACTTAAAAATAGAAAATGAGCTCATAGACCTTACCACATTCTTGGTTCGGAACCAGTACAGAACAAGGCGTTCCCAGTCATCATCCAGTAAATGTGTCTCAGGAGAACGTAAGGGAATTTGATGAGTTTCTTTGCCGGTGAAGTACGTTTTCTTCAGGTAATTCCGATACTGCCACCAAGCATTCTTGAAGATAGCAGAGGTATTAGCACAGGTTACCTCATCCTGAGTTTCCAAATCGGTCCTTCTCTATAGAGAAAAATGGGAAAATTTGCTGTATTATAACCATCATGGAGGTAGGATGTATGGGACGAAGCAAAGTAATTGCCATGAATAACATTACTTACACATAACTCCTGGACAAACACCTGCAACTGGCATTTTCCTTCATCTTCAGTATAATATTTCCAAGATGGGAAGATACGCACATACGATTTAACAACATCAAATGCGATAGATGCTAAACTACGACTAGCTGGTTGTGCTTCCTCCACAGGAATAGGCGTACTAACTGGTGGAGTTGGGGTTCGCCGTGATAGTACTGGCCCTTTGGGCACTGGAGCTGCCTTACTAACTGCTCTTGTTTGGGAGCTCTGTGGTGGAGATGGTGCTGTGTCAACAGGAACTGGGTTACTATCGGCTGGGGTTGGGGTTAGATTGGGTGAAGCTGGTTCTCTGTCCATCGCAGTAGGGGTACAATCTGCGAGAGTTTGGGTTATGTGTGGTAGGGCTGGTTCTTGTGCATGTACAACCGGGGTGCTATCTCCACCAAGAGGTAGCACTGTTTTATTTGAAGACCATGTTTTTAGTCCGCTAGATACTGGCATCACCCGCTCCAATTCAAATGGCTGATAAACAGGAAACATAGTTGAATGTACAGACATTGTATGAGAGACAGATGCAATAGATAGTGTGGAAAAAAGAGGGCATGAAATAGTTGACATGTATATTGTTTAACTAAAATGGATAGCATGACATAATTTCACATATATGATGTCTATCTAAACTGGATAGCATAGCATAACATAATTCAAAGATATGATGAATAACTAAACAGGATCGCATGACATAATTCACCTACATGTTATCTAAGTAATCAGGATCGCATCATTTAATTCACATATGTGATTTATATGCTAAACAGAGGGCATTCGATATGATGTCTGAACTAAGAACATGGTGTTGAATATTGTGTATATGATGTCTAAACTATGCAATGCAAGACACCGTATGCATGATATGAGCAGTATAACCATGCCAAGTTAGAGCATACACCTCAGTGGGGGAATAGGACTGGTCATCTGTCTCTGAATCCATCTCTGAGGAGCTATCGGGACCCAACAAGAGATCTGCTTCGACAGGTAGCACTGTCTGCTCTGAAGGCCTTGTTTTCACTCCAGATTTTTCCATCTCCCACCCAAATGGCTGATTCACAGGAAGAGTAGTTTAATGTACAAACATTGTCGACAAATGGAAATGTAATGAAGAAAAGGATGGGCAAGATATCATTCAAATATATGATGCCTGGTTAAACAGGATGGCATTGCACATTTCACATATATTATGGCTGGCTAAAAGACATGAGACTGCATAATTCCCATATATGATATAGAAACTAAACAGGTGGCATTACAGAACATGTCTAAACTAAGCAGATGACATATATGATGTCAAAAGTAGGCACTGCAAGGCAACATATGCATGATATGACTAACATCATCATGCCAAGGTAGAGCAAACACCTTGGGGGTAAATAGGAGTGGTCAGCGGCGTCTGAATCCGCCTCAGAACAGATATCTTCCTCTGGATTACAATCTGGAGAGGGGTGGGGAGGGTTTGCCATTGAACCCACCATGGAGCGATGTCTGCATGACATTGTATTGCCGCGCAAAACTCTTCTCTTTTTCTCTACATGTTCAGCATGACTGTGTACAATATCTGACATGCATACGAAAAAAATATGGTGAGATTATGTAAGGAGAGCATGCAGAAATTTAGAGTGATGGTAACAACCAGTGGATCGACGTTTTTCCGTTGAACCAAAATAGCCCTAATGGATCGACGTGAATGTATAGTAATAAGTGATGCAACAAGTGTACAACCTCTTTGCCGTAGCCGTGTCGACCTCAGCATCATTGGGTTGGTCGCTGAAGCAGTTGAGGCAGAGGTGGCTGTCGGAGGTGTGGAGGAAGATCTGAGGAATCTGTAGACGGCGTCCAGGGCACTGCTCTGTTGTGATGGATCGTTCTGTCGTTGGAGCAGCTCCGGTGAGCCGTAAGACGTCAAGGCTGAAGCAGCACAAGACAGACATCGTCAATCTCAAGTGGGATTCTAATAGCATCTCCAATAGATGATGTAAAATGGATGTAAAATTAACATCACCAAAAACCACCTGACTACAACAGATGAGGTAAAAACTGTTGACTCTGAACTTAACTGTCGAAACTGAAATTTACTGTGGAATCTGAATGCTACTGTCGAAACTGAACGCAATGGTAGCAGAGAGGCACTTGACATGTAGTTTAGGGAGGGCCTGCAGTTCATCTTCAACCTGCACCCCCCTGAGCCGCCAGCCACCACCGGCCGAACCGCCGGCCCCAGCGCCGCCTCGCCGCCCCGAAACAACTCGCCACCGCCGCCCCGGCCAGCCCTCTAGGCCCCCACCCCACCCTGAACCCTAAGATAGATAGTGGGGTACCTCTCCGGCGAGCCCCCGTCCCCGCTGCGGGTGGTTCTTCCTTAACTCCGGCGAGCCCCCCCCCAACCCTGAAAATCGACTGACCCAAAAGTCGATTCAGTCGACTGAAGTGTGGCTTAATCGGAGCAGAGCAGCAGCACGAGCGAGGGGGAGAGCAGCAGCAGTAGCTGGGCGAGCGAGCGATCGAGCGAGAGCCGGAGCAGCAGCAGCAGCGCGAGCGAGCGAGCGAGAGCCGGAGCAGCAGCAGCAGATCCGGCTGGTATGGACACCGCCGCCGAAGGGGCCTCGCACTGGGGGAGAGCCGCCGTGGAGATGTCGCCCGCGGCGCCGGCTTCAAGGTAGCCGCTCCATGGGGGTGCGGGATGGAGCACCGTCGGCGCCGGAGGTCGAGTTAAGGAGAAGGTGCGATGCGATGAGTGTACAACCTCTTTGGTGGCGCCGAGTAGGCCTCGGCTTCGTCCGAGGAGTCGGTGAGGATGATGCGGTTCCGGTGGAGCAGGTTAAGGCGGCGCTGTGGGGATGGAGCAGCCGTGATAGACGAGGCGATCGTCGGAGCAGCTCCTTGGAGGTGGAGGACGGGGCGGCTGAACCGGCGGGACGGCGAGATGGACGACGGATCCTCATCCGGGGAGGTGGACGAGGGACGTCGAGCTGTTGCGGTGGACGACGTCGTCGGGGAAGAGGCTCCGGCTGGGCAGCGGTGACGTGGCGGACGGAGGAGGGTGGGGTTTCGCGGCTGGAGCGGAGAGGTTATGGCGGCCTGGGATTTCGAATGGCGAAAAGGGGGCGATGGGAGGGGGTGAAGCATGACATAGGGACGCGCTTGTCCAAAATGTAGGGTGTGTTACAAAAGTACCCCCACCGATTTGAACTAGCGGCCCTTTCGGCTCAGGGTTAGAAGGGGGATTTCGCGTGTCGGGATTTGGCAGCTGGAGGGAGTTTTCGCGCGCGTTGTAATTTCGGGATAGCAAGGCGCGGGTTGTGAAGGCGCCAGTTTTGGGAGCACGATATCTGAATTTTCGGGATATAACAAGACGCGGGTTGAATTTTAGGGACAAGCCTAACGTGTAGTAATATTGTACTTGTACGTACCAAATCAATTCGCACTTCCCTCAACCAAAAAGAAAACGAAAAAAATAAAACTATTCACACCACACAAAGAGAGAGTCTTGCCCCGTTTTACTATACAAATGCTATTCAAAGCTACTCCCTCCTTCCATCTATATAGGGCCTAATGCGTTTTTCGATGCTAACTTTGACCAAATATTAGAGCAATGATATATGACATGCAACTTACACAAAGCACACCGTTAAATTCGTCTGTGAAAGGTTCTTTCAATGATATAATTTTCACATTGTGCATGTCATGTACTATTAATCTTGTCAATAGTCAAAGGCGGTCTTAAAAATCTCATTACGCCCTATATAGATGGAAGGAGGGAGTATGAATCCATGTTATGTCCGATTAAATTTTTTCGCTTGCTGTATAATGCATGTAACCTACTCATACCAACATTTTAGTGCATTCCAAATGTCTATACTACCGCTGCAATTCGAACTAAATTTGAATTCGTTTCTCTATTTCAATAAGAATCTACAATCATGATTGTTGCCAACTTCAACCATCATAGTTTCCTTGCTATCCGCCAGATATAAATCGGACGGCCTATAATGCAGGATGGCAGGCACACCATCATCAACAACTCCGTTTTTTATAAGAGTAGAGATAAAATATATTAAATGTAGTATAACATGTTCATAACCACACCATGTGTATCACCGTTATATATATTCACACATGCGTCGGTTTGAAACACTATGATAAATTCTTCAAATATCCGAATTCGCTTTTTATAATGAAGTATATATGATCTCTATTCGTCTTTTACACCCACACAACCCTCTTATCTTTGTAGCTAGCGCTAACTTTCTCTTGTGCATGCACACGCCCGCATCCCTCTCACCCTCCCTCAGCATTCTCTAGCTCCATCGCGCAAATTCGTCTTTTCACTTTAGGTCGTTCACCCACGGTGTGTGTAGGCCCCCCAGCTCCTTCTTTATGGCACACATCGATCGATATGCTTCTCTAGCCAGGTGTGCCTAGCACAAACACCAGCTTCCCCTCTTCTCTTTTCACCGTCCATGCCTAGCACACTCCTCCCCCCTCGATATAGTATGCCTCTCGTACCACCTCCTACATGCATCCCTCTCTCTCTATCCTTCTCCTCGTGCCTCATTTGCTTCTAACACACACATGCATGTATACCGATCGATCTCCCAACATATACCTAGATCGACTTTAACTACCCCCCCATCGATCGACGTACCTCACAAGTTATGTCTCTCCTTTCTCTAACAAAGGGCGATTGATCTTCCTATGTAGTTACGTCTGCTTACCACAGCCACATCGTCCCCCCTCATCATTCGTGCATGCCTCCTGACCCGTCTCTCACACGCACGTGCATAGACAACAAGCAGCCATCTCCTCTCTTATTGATATTGCGGGCGTGCCCTCCGTTTGTCTAGCAAGCCTATCCCACCATTTGTTAGAAGCAACTCCACTACCACCCCCTCCAACACTCTAGCTCTATCTCTCTCCCAACCTTATTCCTCTCCTGCAATATGCATGGATGCCGATCGATCTCCCTTAATACATGAGGCAGATCGATCTCCTTAATACATGAGGTAGGCCTCTCTCCTCCTCCACACATATACCAGCCATTGTACCTCTATAGTTAATTGGGCCTCCCTCTTCCCCCACCACACACCGATAGTCGAGCGCTGCAGGTAGGTATCCATGCCACAGAGACAAACTGCACATGTCCCATCTCACGTTCCAGTAGGCCAGCCACTCTATATCTTTGACGTGGGCACACACAAATTCGATGGCACTCTTTATCGATCACGCGCGCACACACACACACACATCATCCCTCTCTTCGATTCTATGGACACCTCAAGATGCATTTGTATGAGTAGTTTATCTTGTGAGAGAAAAGGTTGAATGAGGGAAGGCCTTATTTGCGAACGTGGAGAGACGTGTGGGTATATTTTTGCAAAATTGCCATAGTTTCTTTCCTATCCGTTAGATATAAATCTGACGGCCTATATTGCAGGATGGCACGCACACCATCATCACCAACTCTGTTTTCTACTCCCTCCGTCCGAAAATACTTGTCATCAAAATGGATAAAAAGAGATGTATCTAAAACTAAAATACGTCTAGATACATTTCCTTTTATCCATTTTGATGACAAGTATTTCCGGACGGAGGGAGTATTTGTCTTTTTAGAGATTTCAACAAGTGACTATGACCGGACCTTACCAACATACTCAAAAAAGTAGTCCATAATTTTGATGTTACCCTCTTTTCTTGGCGGTGCAGTGCCATCTGGATACCTCATAAATAAATAAAGTACTACATGATACTAATATATGATACATGGCGCAGGAGTGCTAAGTATTATTAATACAGTTTTGCTAGAACTCATCTAGATGAGATATAATTTGGTCTCATTCATCTTTTATAGCCATTGGATGTGATGCTATATAAGATGCGTGTGTGCTGACGTGGGTTGTATTTGTTCTTGTGCAACGAACTGACCACTTCATGTCATGTTTGATAGTCTCAAGTCATTAAAAGCATACAAGCCCCACATCTCTTTTTGGTCGATTCCTCTATTTATGTCAAAAAATAAGAAACAACGTAAGAGTTAATGCACCACTCCTATGTGTTTACTATTTGGTTTTCGTAAGATGACTTAATACTCACCTAAATGGAGGGAGTATTCGATTTGACAGCGGGCGGCGCAGTTCCCGATACGGCTTTAATGCAGATGAGGGAGGGAGTAGCGGTTCCCGATATGTTGAACGGCCAATGCATCCTCCTTCAATTAATGCATGAGGGAAGTAATGGGAGGAGGTCTGGGAAAAGAGGCTGCACGATGTGAATGCAACGTAGTTTGCCCTCATTGCCCTCATATAAAGGTGCCCCTCCATTCCAATGCATCTACCACATCATACGCACCTAAGCATTTGCCTAAGCACCTACACTAAGTGCAAAAGAGCTCACTCCAGACCCATGGCGGCGATGCGCGTGAGCGGCCAGCGGCTGTGCCAGATGGTCCACGACACCGGCCTGCGGCATGGCACCGAGGATCATCTCCAGACAGTGTTGGAGAGCGGTTGGTGGATGGCCGCCTTCGACGCCAACTATGACTCTCAGTTGGACCAGATGATCGTTGCCACCAGCAACAAGTTCACCATCCTCAAGAAGCTCGCGAACGACATCGCCGTACTCCTCCAGCCCACGTGCCCGGGCTCCTCATTGCCTGCCACCCTAATCGGCCTCCATGGCCGGAACCTCTTTCAAGCACTGGTGGCCCTGAGACTGCCCGCCGGCGCCACGAAGAATGTCCACCTGGAGGTCGCGCTCGTCGCGAGGCGCCTCGCCCTGCAAGAATTCGTCGACCTAAACATCCACATGTACGAGGAAATCGTGTACATAGGTATCTACAAGGCCAGTGAGGACGCTACGATGTTGGCCTTCCTCAACCGGCTGGAGGCCTTGGATGCCTTTGCTGAGAAGCACCTCGACCTCGCCACAAAAGCCGCCGCTCCTTAGCCGCCGGTCGGTGGCCCGACGCACTAAGTTGAGGAGGAGGAGGTCGTACGTTCATGGATCCATCTTTCTTCTTGCCTTCTATAACCACCACTGTGATCGCATCATCGTGGCCTTAATTCTTATTGTGTTGTTGCATTCTTGTTCTAGTCAATACTAACATGTGCGATCCCTTTGCTTAATTATATGCATCACTGTAACTAGTACTCCATCCGTCAATTTATAAGTTGTGCTTACCTTTTCCATCAACTTCGTGCAACACGCGGGCATCTTGCTAGAAACACTAGAATATGTCTATATAATCCGTATGTGATAGTCCATTTGAAATCTCAAAAAAGAAACATATTTAGGTAAGGAGGGAGTAATATATTAGGAGTATATCAAAACAATAGTGATTTCTTTCAAGTTTGTGAACAAATACTACTATTCTACTACTTTGGATCCGTCACAACGCACGGGCACATTGCTGGTAAAAGGAAAAGGCCTACCGCGTTTGCGTTGCACCCCCACACGCCTGGGAATCAGGAGTACAACACGGCCCATTCGGCACGACACATAGCTTAGGGAAGGCGTGTTGCCTAGCATTTTCATGTGGGACCGCCGTTGAGCAAACCGACACCCCGCCCACCGCCGAGTTGGAAAACAGAAACGAGGGGAAGATCTAGCTGTAGCACGGAAGCCAAGAAATTTGGTGTCAGACGGGGCTCGCTGATAGAGTAGGAGCATTCCATACTAGTACTACTCCTACTAGTACCAAGTTTGTACTTCTAATACTATATTACTAGTACTACAACTATACAACTAGTAGGTACGTGCACGGCACAACATCCTAGGAACAAAAAATGGGAAGATCTTATTTTGGGTGATTTATCTTTTTTTCAATCAGCGTAGTATGAATAATATGATGTGGGGGGCACCCATGAAGCTTATGTGGCTTGGTTGCATGGCTATGGAAGGTTAGAGAAAAATAAATAGATAATGTGTTTAGAGTGCACTCCACTAAATAGATATATATATATATATTTATATATTTATATATTTATATATATATATATATATATATATATATATACTTTGGATCCATTGCAACGGACCGACACATCTATATCTATACCCCCTATATAGTGTGTGAAAAGCTTTGAAAGTTGGTCGTTGGATGAAGCCAATCTGACGGTACAAAGATGGCAAAGCCGAGCACTACTGGCCGTTGAATATCATCCACCAGATTCTGCCACATGTATACTCTAGAAGACTCCATGGTTGAACTTAATCCATGACTAACTTTGCCACAACTAAGCTTAGGAAAAGTTATTAGTTCTTCAAAACGAGAGAAACAAGTTGGCAAGCCTAAGGGAATCTTGCCACATTTTTTGTGTGTATGTCATGTGGGGCCTGAGTGTGGCTTGCCTAAGGTGTGGCTTGAACCAAACACTCACCTAAGTTAATCAAACTTGCCTAACCTTACATTCCACCAGATTTTGCCACATGTTAGAATCCAGAAAGCTCCACATGTAGAAGCATAATGCACAAACCACCAGAATCTCATGTGTGAAATGCACGTGTGCCTTACTAGTACTAGTTGGTAGTAGTAAGAAACAAATTCCAGTTTTGGCACGAGCTCGTACTGCGGGAGCACCACAAGGCCTGCCACAGGAGTTACATTTCCCTCTCGGGGCCCATGGGACCGAACTTCAGTGGCTTAGTGCCCGGCCTGTGAGTTAATGACATGCGGACCTTAAATGCGGCCGGTCCACATGTCATTCTCATGGTGGTGGCGTGGTTTGCGACTCACTCGTTCGAGATGAACCGGTCGGTGGTGGCGAGGGTGCCACAGCTGGGCATCGGGGCATTACGAGGCGTAGATGGCCACACCGGCGGGTACTACCTGTAGTACTCCCTCCGGTCCTTTTTACTTTGCATATTAGGTTTGTCCGAAGTCAATCTCATCCAACTTTGACCAAGTTTATATAAAAAATTATAGACATTCACATAACAACACCAATATCATTAGATTCATCTTCGAATATATTTTCATATTATATTTATTAGATATTATAGATGCTAATAATTTCTAATATAAATTTGGTCAAACTTAGCAAAGTTTGACTTTCGACAAATCCAATGTGCAGAGTAGAAAGGATCGGAGGGAGTACATAAGTACTCCAGCTGAGGATTGATGCCTGGGACGAAATGTGTCACAGCCGCTGGATGAAAATTCGATGGTGCGGGAGTACGGATCGGAGCACATCAGCGGAGCAGGAAAACCGCGTCCAATCGGGTGTGTCTGTGGTAGAAAGTTGATGGTCGCCGCAGTCCAGCTGGCCCGCATGTCATGCACACAAAGGCAGAGGAGCGGTGGGGCCGAGAGGGATGAGGGGCACGTCGGGGGGATGAGGATCCCCTGACGCGAACAATCCTACCATTCTGTCACTGACATGTGGGACCCATAAGCGTGGGTCCCACCTGTCAGCGAAGGAAAGGCAGGGCAAGGCAGTGATAGCCACATCAGAGGATCCATGTCCACGTCGGGGGACGTCGTGCCGTGGGTTGGAGCGGCGTCGTGGGAATCGCGTGTGGGTGTGGCAGTGGTAGAAACAAGAAACGTGATGGTCGCCGTGGTTCAACTTCCGTGGACAAGCTGTCATGTCTGCTGACACATGTATATCAAAACTAGAGTGTTTATATTTCAAGCACGTGAACAAGTATTATTCTACTACTTTGGATCCATTGCAACGCACGGGCCAGCACATTGGTAGTAGTAGTGTCCATCTCTATCTCTAGAGGCCTTCCCTCGTTCATCCTTTTCTCTCACAAGATAAACTACTCATACAAATGCATCTTGATGTTCCATGGAACGCACGAGGATGTTTCCTTGGGGGTCTCTCCAGCGCAGCGTGGCCGTAGTTGCAAGTTGACGCCCCTTGAGATGCCGACGTTGAGGGGCACTCGGATTTCCTCCGATGAGCAGGTAAGATGAGTTTGATCACGTATTAAATGCATTCTAAAGACTACTTCCGTGTCCATTTCCTAATTCTTCCCCTGCCCACTGTTTCACAAGTTAGGATCGGTGTGAGTGGAGATTGGCTTGCATATGTACAGGAGGGTACAAACATCAATTTGCACAACATTTACAACAGTGACACCGTTCCCATAGAACCTTTGTCCAACATTGGGATTAGCCATGCAACGGGCCACCACATGAATTGGTACGATGGAACCACGGTGAGATTGAATAAGATAGCATGAACCTTGCACATGGCGATCAAAGGCAGACCATGCTGTCTACGGCTGATTTGTTGCCGTACGAGTAGGAAGACGATGTGCTCCTTTCTAACTGCATCTTCGTGATGACAAACCAGGGGACTTATTTTGTATGGGACACATCCTACGATATACTCCCTCTCTCCCAGTTTATTTGTTTTGAATCTTTTCGTTTTATAAGTTTCAAATTCAAATTTAGAGCTCCCCATCACATGTTGAGATTGCAATGTCCATTAAATTGTTGCGTGCATGTATAGTAAAGAAACAAATCTCGAGTTTGGCACGAGTTCGTGCTGCGGGAGCACCACAAGCCCTGGCGCAGGAGTTACATTTCCCTCTCAAGGCCGTCGGGACTGAGCTTCAGTGACTTACTACACCTACCTTTGAGTCAATAACATGTGGACCCGATAGGTGACTGGTCCACATGTAATGCTCCCGTAGGCAGAGGGGCAGTGGGGCCAAGAGGGGTGAGCCGCAGTTCGGGGGATGTGTAGTTTCATGGGTTCGAGCAGCGTCGTGGGAATCGTGGGTGGCTGTGGTAGAAATTTGATGCTCGCCGCATTTTAGTTGGCCCACATGTCATGCACACAAGCCGTCATGTCTACGGACACATGCACTGCATACCGATCACTGGAAGGAGTAGCAGAGAAAGCTATATATGCGGATAAATAGTTCCTTATAGTCAAGCGGACCCACACTACTACTCTGTTCCAAAGACATGCACACCATCGAAATAGTCCATCTATATCAATATACACCGAGAGGGAATAAATTTTTTTACAAGAGAGGAAATAGTTCATCCATCCATAATGCCCTCCTACTGGTGCAGCCTTTTCTTCTTCTTCTTCTTCTTCTTCTCATTCTCTGTGGGAGACGGCTTCGCAACAAGCTCTTTGGACCTTGCAGCTATCTCGAAACTCACACGGGCATCGAGGGCAGCATATTTTATCCGCTCGTACGTCAAGGGATAATTCTCCCATCCAGACGACCTTAATGCCACCGTCTCGTCACCCTTCTGAAGATTTGTACCGAGCATAAAACTTGCTACATCAAATAGGGATGGTGTCTGTTTATCACAATCTTCTACAGGAATTTTAATTCTGGTTTGTAGGTCAGCGATGCTTTTCAAATCAAGGTTGTACGGCTCCAGCTTCTGTTTGTCCCCTTCGATGGCTGCCCCACACAAGTATACGTCCTCCCGAGACAAGAAATCGTGAAGCTCATGTGGTATGGAGGGCGAGTGTATGATGTGGTACACCAAAACATCATCTTCGTGGCACAGCTGAAGGACGGCGGCGCGCTGGATCTTCCCAGGGGCACGCTCTGTGTACTCTGTGTCGAGACCGATGACCCTCGTCTCTACCTTTTTGAGGGAGTTGGATACATTGTTGATTCACTGCCGAAATACCCTTGGGTGGATGGTGACGGTGGCAACTATGCACATCGAGCCTTCGACGAGGACATGTTGGACGCTAAAAACCTGCATCTCGATCTCTTCCGCCATTTGGAACCGCTGGAACGGAGGGCTATGGTTTGGAGAATTAGGATTAGATGGCTAGTCTAACTGAAGTAGTAGATGATTATTTAAAGAGGTTAAAACAATGTGAACGCAGTGGGGTTTGGATGCAAATGAAGATGAAGGGGAGGTGAAGAAGCCGAGGAGAATCGGTTCCCGATGGAGAAGTAAATGGGAGAAGTGACGTGCAGGCAGTTGATTAGATGGCTAGGTAGACTAAATGAAAAGGCTATGCGGGTAGACTGATGAGTCGTACCTGTTCGTGTACGTGCCCATCCTTCCTGATAGGTGGGACCTATGCAAACAGATAAAAAAATGTGTCATAGTTTTTTTGAGCGCGTGAGTGGGAGACACAACATTCTCCATTTTTATTTTCACTTTTCAGTTTTACATGTAGATTTTGACCCCCAAAAAACACATGGTCTTCTTAACACTTTTCAGTTTGCATTATCCTGGATATAGAACATGGATCTCTGAATAATTTAAATATTCTGAATAATTCAATAATTGACAGAGGCATAACAATTGAAATGTAGCTTCAAATGTCAAAAATTAGTGTCCTGGATATAGAACATGGATCAGTTTTCAGTTTGCGTAACACTTTTCAGTTTGCATTATCCTTCTCTAAATAATTCAAATGTCCTGGATATAGAACATGGATAACACTGTATATTTAGTGTAGAATCTTTTTAGTACTTTGAATTTTGGCCACTACTTCTGTTGTTTAGTAACTTTTCTGAATTTTGGCCACTCCTTCTGCTGTTTAGTAACTTTTCTGAATTTTGGCCACTACTACAGTAAGTTCAAGTGAGTAACTATAGTAACTTCAAGTGAGTAACTCCATTTTTGATTTTTTTACATAAAACTAACCATGATATTTGTTCCTCTGTTCTGGTCATAATTATAATCTGATTGTTGAACCCTTAATCATTCTCATAATGTTTACATGATGCACAATTATACTGCCGTCAAAACTACTCCATACACACACTGTCGAAACTGACAAGATGGTGGTGGAGGTGGGAATAAATGTTCAGTATTGGTCCATTTTCTGTGCTTACAAAATTCAGATTGAATTTCACTACCAAAAGAAAAGAAGTGGAGATTAAATGTTGCTTTCCACTTACTTCACCTGTGTGTAACTCTTTTGGTGCATTTTCTGCAGAACCTATGTGTAGCTGCAGCATACAGGCCAGTTCATCAACTGCTTGAAGAAGAAAAGAAGGTGGCATTTCCTTGCTTATAGCATACAGGCCAGTTCACTTAATGTCCTCTGGTGCTATATTTCTGAGAACATCCAAGTTTTTACTTATCACTTTGCTAGCATTCACAAGTCTACTCCAAGTAGATGGTGTGTAGCCTGGCAAAGGATATTAGTACTTGGTGCATTCTAAGTTTAAAACCACTCTAGACTTACAAGTGTTTACTGAAGATGACAAGTGTCTATTCAGTTCTAAATTTGAAGTAACTAGTAGACGAACAATATTCATCTTTTTCCATATATGAAGAAGAATAAACCTAGCTAATTCAAATAATTCCAATTTTAGGGACATCTTTTTATCAACTCTTAGTTCAGGGGTTGTGGCAGTTTTCAGTTTTCAGTTTTGTGCTGCTTGAATTGATTCTACAGGAATATTTAGGGAAGAGTCATGGCTATGCTTAGCTCTCTGTAAAATGAATGACTGAAATTGGACAATTGGAAACTTTAGGTATGTTTGCAATTGGACAAATGGTGTATAAATCCAAATAAAGCAAATAAATTCAAATGATTCAAAAAAATCCAAATAAATCCAAATAAACATGGTTGATCTTCATTTTGCATAAACCTGGTTGAGTATTACAGAGTAATTGACAGCAAATTGACCTGGTTGGAATTCATACAACAACAGTAACAGTTAATTGAACTTCTTTTGCATGCATTTATCACTCCAGAAAACTTTCAGTAACAAGTGAGCAGCCTCTGCATTTTCTCAGTGAACTTTTGAGTGCATTTATCACTTGTTGGAGTATGCTACAGGTTCTGCAAATCACAAACTCCTTTAGTTTACATCTCAGTTTTAGCAAACACTACAGTTTCAGTAAAGGAGTCATAACTAAATTACAGGCACTGTAGTTTCTCTACAATATTGGAACACTGAACATTTTCAGTTAACTGTAGCAAGAAAAACTTCCAAAAACTAGCAGATCTCCAAGAATGCCAAGAGTATTACTCAATGAATTTGATGGCATCAAACTAAATTTTCACTATAATCTGTTCAGCATTTAGCAGCAGGGTACATCCTTTGTCCTGGATTATTTCTCTAGCTTTGTATCCCTTGACTGAATTTTCTCCACCTGCACTAAGAATAGAAAATTCAGACTCACAGCAACAAATTGAACAGCAGCAGTAGCAGAGGCGGGCGGGGCAGACTCACCAACACAGGCGGGAGTGGCAGCAGAGGCGAGGCAGGGGAAAAGGCAAAAGCAGCATCAGAGTTCCACGGCGCCGGTGTCGTCCACCAGTAGCAGCATGAGAGGCGGGAGTGGCCGGAATTGTCCACGGCACCGGCGGCCGAAGCGGACGAAATCGGAGGCGCGGGTGGGCGGCGAAGGTGGGCGAAGGTGGGCGGCGACCTTCAACGGGGCCGGCAGCGTAGCTCGAGGAGGGCGTCGATGCAGGTCACCTTCATGGCGGGCGGTGCAGGTGGTAAGCCGCCGCACATGTGCAAGCGGGCGGCGGCGCTGTTGTTGGTCGCGAGCTGGGCCACGGTTCTGGTGTTGGTCGCGGCGCAGATCGAGGCGGGCGGTGGCGCAGGTGGGTAGCCGGCGATGGCTGCCAGGCGCGGGCGACGGGGGAGGAGGAAGGAAGGAGATGGACTTCTTTGTGACGT
Source organism: Triticum aestivum (assembly GCF_018294505.1). Lineage (NCBI taxonomy): Eukaryota > Viridiplantae > Streptophyta > Magnoliopsida > Poales > Poaceae > Triticum > Triticum aestivum. The sequence goes on from NC_057797.1 coordinate 621,966,446, forward strand.
GTTTAAAACTCTATGGTTTTTTTGCAAAAAAACAAATACACTACCCTATGGACAACTTTTCCCGGATGGAGGGAGTACTAGTTAAATCCGAGCTATGGGTGTGAAGCACTGATATGCTAGTACATTTGATTGTGACCTATTCTAATTTTGTACCTAAACTTTTTTTAGAAAGGGTTGTACGTCAACTTAGTGTGCTAGCAGAACTTATTGTGTTGTCTGTCTGTTTTCTTTGCACAACATTCAAGATATTTCCCCGTCATTGATAAAGACGATGAACCGTTATGTACGACTTCGTTGGTTTCAACATAGCCCTTCCCGTAGCGATCCACTGCTTCCATCCTAATTGTGCCGCCTGCGTGAAATTTTTGTATGCAAGTTCAGTGTGCTATGATGTTCTATATGATTGTGTCAACTATATAGGTTTTTATTGAGCATCAGCAATGCATATGGCTAAAAGATGTATTTACGAGCATCGACCGATGGGTCTCTCTCTCTCTATCTCTCTCTCTCTCTCACACACACACGCACGTAGATGCACAAGTGGGACCCGTTGAATTATTTATTTGCTCGTGATAGCTTTTAATTAGGTTCCACTGTAATCTAACTTTTTTCTTAAGTTATTAATTGAGCTCAGTGACTTCAAAAAGTTGTACAGAAGCCTTGTTTGGGCCTTTCCGGCGTCGCTGAATGTGGGTTGAGTAACCATGTTAGGTTGTATTGTACTACACAGGCCTTTTTTCAATATCAGCAATGCAACTGGGCCGACAGTTGTACACAATATCGTGAACTTGTTATTCTCCGCCCGCTGGGCTGCAAACTTTCCTAGGAGGTATGCATTAGGCTTAACAAGAAAATGGACTTTAAGAAATAATAAATGGGATGTAATTATAATAACTGGACAATTACTATGCACCAAACACGTAATTAGTTTGAAAAATATATTATTTTTGGAATTTGAAAATTTTAATTTCATTACTTGTTGCGCGCGCAATATTTCGTTGGATTTCAACGTAATACAACTTTATTTTGAAATTATATTTGACCTGACTAGAAATTTTGGATAAAAATATTTCGGATCCCATCAAAATGTGGGAAATTTTTTTGAATTCTGTTTTGAGCGGTTATTTGAAATTATTAATCGTTGTCCTAGCTAGAAGTTGGGATGTACTTTTAACAAACTGTAAATGGGCTGTAGTAAATTCCATTAGAATTAAAAAATGGGATGTACATTCTTACAAATCGCAAATGGGCTATATGTTCTCTACCAAATCCGAGTTGTGGGCCTACTAAGTTGACGCGTACCAAGGGCTTTGTCAACTTAGTCAATATAAACAATTCTAGCTGAAGTGATCGTACGATGTCCATCCAACACCGTAGTGCTTCTTCAACCTATGGTCTTCTTGCTCCAGCCGCACAAAGCAGCGCCGGTCGTGTCGCGTGCTCCTGCCTCACGTGGCCGGCTGTGATGCCACGGAGGCCTCACCGCCCCGTACTACTCCCACCGTGGGCCAGGCCATCCCTCTACTCACCCACACCCCCTGTTATTCTGAGGCGACGGCAGCCTCACACCGCAGCCGAACCAGTGAACCCTCGTACTCCTCTCCGCGTGGGCTTCCACTGCTGCGTCTTCCCCGGCTCCGCGCCGTCCCCTTCCTAGGCCTCACCGCGTCCAGACCACCGCCCTGGTGCTCTCGGTGCGGCATGGTCAATGTGGTCAATGACCGACTTCCATCGGAAGAGTACTTTATGTGGAGAGGCTGACAGCTGGGTCCAGGCGGCCGCAAGGAAGTGCCTCCTTATTACACGCAAAATAATTATTCCTCCACCTGATAGCAGGGACCCACCGGACGGGCCACCTTATTTCGTGAAAAAAAACGTTTCCCCCCTGGCTGCTGGGACCCACCGGACGGGCCAGCGTATTTCGCAAAAAAACGTCCCCCACCCCCCCCGCTGTCAGCTCGGACCCACCGGAAGTGCCTCCTTATTACGCACAAAAAATGAATACTCCCCCTGCTAGCTGGGACCCACCATGGTGGGAGGCTGACTTGTGGGCCTACTAAGTTGACTGGGACGGGGGCCTTTGTCAATTTTAGTCAATATGAACGATTCTAGCTCCAGTGACCGTACGATGTCCATCCAACGGCCGTAGTGCTTCTTCAACCTCTGGTCTTCTTGCCGCCCAAAGCAGCGCCGGTCGTGCCGCATGCTCCTACCTCCCGTGGCCGGTTGTGCTGCCTCGGAGGCCTCACCGCCCCCTACTATTCCCACCGCTAGCCAGGCCCTGCGGCGACGGCAGCCTCACACTGCACCCGAACCAGTGAACCCTCGTACTCCTCTCCACGTGGGCTTCCACTGTCGTGTCTTCCCCGGCTCCCCAGCGTCCCCTTCCTAGGCCTCGCCGTCGTCCACCGCCCTGGTGCTCTCGGCGCGGCGTGATGAACATGGTCAAGGAACGACTTCCATCGGACATGGACTGTACGTGGAGAGGCTGACAACTGGGTCCACGGCCGCAGCAAGGAAGTGCCTCCTTATTACGCGGAAAATAATGATTCCTCCACCTGACAGCTGGGACCCACCAGACGGGCCACTGTATTTCATGAAAAAATGTTTCCCTTGACTGCTGGGACCCACCAACTACATCTTCGCAGGCAAGGAAGTGCCTGACAGTCGGGACCCACCTGGTCGAAGCGTACGTAGCGTTGTCATTCTGGTCGCGAACGTGTACGTACATATATACTGGTGGATGTAGAGGCGCGCACGTGTCGTAGTAGAGGCGCGTACGTGTCGTAGTAGAGGCACGCACATAGCATGTACACATACGAACAGCGGGCAGGGTGCAAGAAAGAAAATACGGCCACGTATGTGTACATACGGGCGGGGTCTCGAACACCTACTCGCGCATACGTACGGCCACGGCTCGTGTACATGGCTGGGTCGGAACGGAGAAACAGCGTCGTCATCGTGTTCATGGGGAGGCAACAGAATGCGTCGTGTTCATGGGGAGGCAACGGAATGCTCGTGTTCATCGGGAGGCAACGGAACGCGTGGGAGCCAACCGGCTGGGTCGGAACGGAATGTGCGGTCGTGTTCATCGGGAGGGCTTAGACGAAACATGCAATGGAAACGAGGCCTGGCGTACCGCACGACGGAGGAAACGGACCTCCTATGTTCGGAATGGGGTCCTGTTGATCAGGAGGGGTCTGGCGTACCGCAAAATGGGGAAACAGACCTCCTACGGTCAAAACGGGGGTCCTGTTGATCGGGAGGGGTGTGGCGTACCGCAAAACGGACGAAACGGACCTCCTACGGTCGAAACGGGGGTCCTGTTGATCGGGAGGGGTGTGGCGTACCGCAAAACGGACGAAACGAACTTGTGTTGGAGCGCTGCAGTCGAAATGGGGGTCCTGTTCATCGAGAGGGGTGTGGCGTACCGCAAAACGGGACTCCACGGGATATTGTTCATCTCCACCGTCGACCTCCTCCAGCCTCCACGGGCTACCGTCGACCTCCTCCGGCCTCCACGGGCTTCTGTTCATCCAGCCTCCACCACGCGCTACTCCACCGGCTACTGTTCAACCACCCCTCCACGGGCACCCTCCACCGTCTAATGTTCATCCAGCCCTCCACACCACGGGGTCCTGTTCAACCACCCCTCCACGGGCACCCCTCCACCTCTACTGTTCATCCAGCCCTCCACCACACCACGGAGTCTTGTTCATCCAGAGGCAACGCCACCGGTCACTGTTCATCCACCCCCCCCCCCCAGCAACGCTCACTGTTCATCCCAAAGGCAGCATCGATCGGCTTCAGTTAGCAGCAGTAGCGAAGGAATCGCTCGATCGGGTTCAGTTAACAGCCATCGATCGATCGCTCGGGTTCAGTAACGCGTAGCCTGCAATGCAATTGCTCGGGTTCAGTAACGCGTAACCTGCCATGCAATCGCTCGGGTTCAGTTAGAGCCAACGCCTCGCACACACGCGCGTACGTGTACGAGAGAAACGCGCATCGCTCGGCCCCCGACCTCCCACCGTAACCAGGAACTCCCCGAAATTTTCCTCTCCCTCGCTTCTACCATGGTTTTTTCCGTCATGGACGGCCCAAAGAATGTCATGCAGCTGCGTCTCCGGCCCGCCCAGGACAAAAAGCCCATTTTCCGTCATGATTTTTTGTCATAGAAGTAGGAGCCCACCACATCTATGATGATACCGGGTTTTGTCACAATCATCGTCATAGAAGTGTCATATGTATGACAGAAAAAAAAATTGTTTGGCCCAAAATGTCACGGATGTGTCTTTTTTTTGTAGTGATGCGTAGGTAAGAACGGTTCTTGCTCAGCCTGTAGCAGCCATGTAAAACTTGCAACAACAAAGTAGAGGACGTCTAACTTGTTTTTGCATGGCATGTTGTGATGTGATATGGTCAAGACATGATGCTAAATTTTATTGTATGAGATGATCATGTTTTGTAACACAATTATCGGCAACTGGCAGGAGCCATATGGTTGTCGCTTTATTCTATGAAATGCAATCGCCATGTAATTGCTTTACTTTATCACTAAGCGGTTGCGATAGTCGTAGAAGCAATAGTTGGCGAAACGACAACGATGCTACAATGGAGATCAAGGTGTCGCGCCTGTGACGATGGTGATCATGACGGTGCTTTGGAGATGGAGATCAAAGGCACAAGATAATGATGGCCATATCATATCACTTATATTGATTGCATGTGATGTTTATCTTTTATGCATCTTATTTTGCTTAGATCGACGGTAGCATTATAAGATGATCTCTCACTAAATTTCAAGGTATAAGTGTTCTCCCTGAGTATGCACCGTTCGAAAGTTCGTCGTGCTGAGACACCATGTGATGATCGGGTGTGATAAGCTCTACGTTCACATACAACGGGTGCAAGCCAGTTTTGCACACGCAGAATACTCGGGTTAAACTTGACGAGCCTAGCATATGCAGATATGGCCTCGGAACACTTAGACCGAAAGGTCGAGCATGAATCATATAGTAGATATGATCAACATAGTGATGTTCACCATTGAAAACTACTCCATCTCGCGTGATGATCGGACATGGTTTAGTTCATATGGATCACGTGATCACTTAGATGATTAGAAGGATGTCTGTGTAAGTGGGAGTTCTTAAGTAATTTGATTAATTGAACTTTAATTTATCATGAACTTAGTACCTGATAGTATTTTGCATGTCTATGTTGTTGTAGATAGATGGCCCGTGCTGTTGTTTCGTTGAATTTTAACGCGTTCCTTGAGAAAGCAAAGTTGAAAGATGATGGTAGCAATTACACGGACTGGGTCCGTAACTTGAGGATTATCATCATTGCTGCACAGAAGAATTATGTCTTGGAAGCACCGCTAGGTGCCAAACCCGCTGCAGGAGCAACGCCAGATGTTATGAACGTCTGGCAGAGTAAAGCTTATGAGTACTCGATAGTTCAGTGTGCCATGCTTTACGGCTTAGAACCGGGACTTCAACGACGTTTTGAACGTCATGGAGCATATGAGATGTTCCAGGAGTTGAAGTTAATATTTCAAGCAAATGCCCGGATTGAGAGATATGAAGTCTCCGATAAGTTCTACAGCTGCAAGATGGAGGAGAATAGTTCTGTTAGTGAACATATACTCAAAATGTCTGGGTATAACAATCACTTGATTCAATTGGGAGTTAATCTTCCGTATGATAGTGTCATTGACAGAATTCTTCAATCACTGCCACCAAGCTACAAGAGCTTCGTGATGAACTATAATACGCAAGGGATGCATAAGACTATTCCCGAGCTCTTCACAATGCTAAAAGTTGCGGAGGTAGAAATCAAGAAGGAGCATCAAGTGTTGATGGTCAACAGGACCACCAGATTCAAGAAAAAGGGTAAAGGGAAGAAAGGGAACTTCAAGAAGAACGACAAGCAAGTTGCTGCTCAAGTGAAGAAGCCCAAGTCTGGACCTAAGCTTGAGACTAAGTGCTTCTACTTCAAAGGGACTGGTCACTGGAAACAGAACCGTCCCAAGTATTTGGCGGATAAGAAGGATGGCAAGGTGAAAAAAGGTATATGTGATATACATGTTATTGATGTGTACCTTACTAATGCTCGTGGTAGCACCTAGGTATTTGATACTGGTTCTGTTGCTAATATCTGCAACTCGAAACAGGGATTACGGATTAAGCGAAGATTGGCTAAGGACGAGGTGACGATGCGCGTGGGAAATGGTTCCAAAGTCGATGTGATCGCGGTCGGCACGCTACCTCTACATCTACCTTCGGGATTAGTTTTAGACCTAAATAATTGTTATTTGGTGCCAGCGTTGAGCATGAACATTATATCTGGATCTTGTTTGATGCGAGAGGATTATTCATTTAAATCTGAGAACAATGGTTGTTCTATTTATATGAGTAATATCTTTTATGGTCATGCACCCTTGAAGAGTGGTCTATTTTTGATGAATCTCGATAGTAGTGATACACATATTCATAATATTGAAGCCAAAATATGCAGAGTTGATAATGATAGTGCAACTTATTTGTGGCACTGCCGTTTAGGTCATATTGGTGTACAACGCATGAAGAAACTCCATTCTGATGAACTTTTGGAATCACTTGATTATGAATCACTTGGTACTTGTGAACCATGCCTCAGGGGCAAGATGACTAAAATGTCGTTCTCTGGAACAATGGAGCGAGCAACAGATTTGTTGGAAATCATACATACTGATGTATGTGGTCCGATGAAAATAGAGGCTCGCGGCGGGTATCGTTATTTTCTCACCTTCACAGATGATTTGAGCAGATATGGGTATATCTACTTGATGAAACATAAGTCTGAAACATTTGAAAAGTTCAAAGAATTTCAGAGTGAAGTGGAAAATCATTGTAACAAGAAAATAACGTTTCTATGATCTGATCATGGAGAAGAATATTTGAGTTATGAGTTTGGTCTTCATTTGAAACAATGCAGAATAGTTTCGCAACTCACGGCACCCGGAACACCACAGCGTAATGGTGTGAACAAATGTCGTAATCATACTTCACTAGATATGGTGCGATCTATGATGTCTCTTACTAATTTACCGCTATCGTTTTGGGGCTATGCTTTAGAGACGGATGCATTCACGTTAAATAGGACGCCATCTAAATCTGTTGAGACGACGCCTTATGAACTGTGGTTTGGCAAGAAACCAAAGTTGTCGTTTCTTAAAGTTTGGGGCTGCGATGCTTATGTGAAAAAGCTTCAACCTGATAAGCCCGAACCCAAATTGGAGAAATGTGTCTTCATAGGATACCCAAAGGAGACTGTTGGGTACACCTTCTATCACAGATCCGAAGGCAAGACATTCGTTGCTAAGAATGGATCCTTTGTAGAGAAAGAGTTTCTCTCAAAAGAAGTGAGTGGGAGGAAAGTAGAACTTGATGAGGTAACTGTACCTGCTCCCTTATTGGAAAGTAGTTCATCAATCTATTCCTGTGACTCCTACACCAATTTGTGAGGAAGCTAATGATGATGATCATGTAACTTCAGATCAAGTTACTACCGAACCTCGTAGGTCAAGCAGAGTAAGATCCACACCAGAGTGGTACGGTAATCCTGTTCTGGAGGTCATGTTACTTGACCATGATGAACCTACGAACTATGAGGAAGCGATGATGAGCCCAGATTCCACAAAATGGATTGAGGCCATGAAATCTAAGATGGGATTCATGTATGAGAACAAAGTGTGGACTTTGGTTGACTTGCCCGGTGATCGGCAAGCCATCGAGAATAAATGGATCTTCAAGAAGAAGACAGACGATGATGGTAATGTTACTATCTACAAAGCTTGGCTTGTTGCGAAAGGTTTTCGACAAGTTCGAGGAGTTGACTACGATGAGACATTCTCACCCGTAGCGATGCTTAAATCCGTCCGAATCATGTTAGCAATTGTTGCATTTTATGATTATGAAATTTGGCAAATGGATGTAAAGACTACATTCCTGAATGGATTTCAAGAAGAGGAGTTGTATATGATGCAACCTGAAGGTTTTATCGATCCGAAGGATGCTAACAAAGTGTGTAAGCTCCAGCGATCCATCTATGGACTGGTGCAAGCATCTCGGAGTTGGAATAAACATTTTGATAGTGTGATCAAAGCATATGGTTTTATACAGACTTTTGGAGAAGCCTGTATTTACAAGAAAGTGAGTGGGAGCTATGTAGCATTTCTAATATTATATGTGGATGACATATTGTTGGTTGGAAATGATATAGAATTTCTGGATACCATAAAAGGATATTTGAATAAGAGTTTTTCAATGAAAGACCTCGGTTAAGCTACTTATATATTGGGCATCAAGATCTATAGAGATAGATCAAGACGCTTAATTGGACTTTCACAAAGCACATACCTTGATAAAGTTTTGAAGAAGTTCAAAATGGATCAAGCAAAGAAAGATTTCTTGCCTGTGTTACAAGGTGTGAAGTTGAGTCAGACTCAATGCCCGACCACTGCAGAAGATAGAGAGAAAATGAAAGGTGTTCCCTATGCTTCAGCCATAGGCTCTATCATGCATGCAATGCTGTGTACCAGACCTGGTGTGTGCCTTGCTATTAGTTTAGCAGGGAGGTACCAAAGTAATCCAGGAGTGGATCACTGGACAGGGTCAAGAACATCCTGAAATACCTGAAAAGGACTAAGGATATGTTTCTCATTTATGGAGGTGACAAAGAGCTCGTTGTAAATGGTTACGTCGATGCAAGCTTTGACACTGATCTGGATGACTCTAAGTCACAAACTGGATACGTGTTTATATTGAACGGTGGAGCTGTCAGTTGGTGCAGTTCTAAGAAAAGCGTCGTGGCAGGATCTACGTGTGAAGCGGAGTACATAGCTGCTTCAGAAGCAGCAAATGAAGGAGTCTGGATGAAGGAGTTCATATCCGATCTAGGTGTCATACCTAGTGCATCGGGTCCAATGAAAATCTTTTGTGACAATACTGGTGCAATTGTCTTGGCAAAGGAATCCAGATTTCACAAGAGAACCAAGCACATCAAGAGACGCTTCAATTCCATCCGCGATCAAGTCAAGGAGGGAGACATAGAGATTTGCAAGATACATACGGATCTGAATGTTGCAGACCCGTTGACTAAGCCTCTCTCACGAGCAAAACATGATCAGCACCAAGACTCCATGGGTGTTAGAATCATTACTGTGTAATCTAGATTATTGACTCTAGTGCAAGTGGGAGACTGAAGGAAATATGCCCTAGAGGCAATAATAAAGTTCTTATTTATATTTCCTTATATCATGATAAATGTTTAATATTCATGCTAGAATTGTATTAACCGGAAACTTAGTACATGTGTGAATACATAGACAAACAAAGTGTCACCAGTATGCCTCTACTTGACTAGCTCGTTGAATCAAAGATGGTTAAGTTTCCTAACCATAGACATGAGTTGTCATTTGATTAACGGGATCACATCATTAGAGAATGATGTGATTGACTTGACCCATTCCGTTAGCTTGGCATTTGATCGTTTAGTATATTGCTATTGCTTTCTTCATGACTTATACATGTTCCTATGACTATGAGATTATGCAACTCCCGAATACCGGAGGAACACTTTGTGTGCTACCAAACATCACAATGTAACTGGGTGATTATAAAGGTGCTCTACAGGTGTCTCCAATGGTACTTGTTGAGTTGGCATAGATCAAGATTAGGATTTGTCACTCTGATTGTCGGAGAGGTATCTCTGGGTCGTCTCGGTAATGCACATCACTATAAGCCTTGCAAGCAATGCAACTAATGAGTTAGTTGCGGGATGATGTATTACGGAACAAGTAAAGAGACTTTCCGGTAACAAGATTGAACTAGGTATTGAGATACCGACGATCGAATCTCGGGCAAGTAACATACCGATGACAAAGGGCACAACGTATGTTGTTATGCGGTTTGACCAATAAAGATCTTCGTAGAATATGTAGGAACCCATATGAGCATCTAGGTTACGCTATTTGTTATTGACCGGAGATGAGTCTCGGACATGTCTACATAGTTCTCGAACCCGTAGGGTCCGCACGCTTAACGTTCAGTGACGGTCGGTATTATGAGTTTATGTGTTTTGATGTACCGAAGGCAGTTCGGAGTCCCTGATATGATCACGGACATGACGAGGAGTCTCAAAATGGTCGAGACATAAAGATTGATATATTGGACGGATAATTTGGATACCGGAAGGGTTTTGGGTAATCTCGGAGAAAACCGGAGTGCCGGAGGGGTTACCGAAACCCCCGAGGGACTAATGGGCCTTAATGGGCCCTAGTGGAGAGATAGAGGGGCCGGCCAAGGCAGGCCGCGCGCCCCCTCCCCTTGAGTCCGAATAGGAAGGAAGGGGGGCGGTGCCACCCTTGCCTTTCCCCTCTCCCACTCCTTCCATCCCCCTCCTAGTGGGACTAGGAAAGGGGAGTCCTACACCCGCTAGGAGCAGGACTCCTCCTCTTGGTGCGCCCTCCTAGGGCCTGCTGGCCTCCCCCCTTGCTCCTTTATATACGGGGGTGATACGTGTCGAACGTATCTATAATTTTTGATTGTTCCATGCTATTATATTATCAACCTTGGATGTTTTATATGCATTTATATGATATTTTATATGATTTTTGGGACTAACCTATTAACCTAGAGCCCAGTGCCAGTTTTTGTTTGTTTCCTTGTTTTTGAGTTTCGCAGAAAAGGATAACCAAACGGAGTCCAATTGACCTGAAACTTCACGAAACTTATTTTTGGACTAGAAGAAGGACATGGAGTAAAAGAGTTGGGCCAGAAGAGTCCTGGGCTGCCCACCAGGGTGGGGGCGCGCCCACCCCCCTGGGCGCGCCTCCCTACCTCGTGGACAGCCCGGAGACCCCCCCTGACTTGTTCTCAACGCCAAAACTTCTTATATATACTGAAACTTCCAGAAAGAAACCTAGATCGGGAGTTCCACTGCCAAAAACCTCCGTAGCCACCGAAAACCAATCTAGACCCATTCCGGCACCCTACCGGAGGGGGGAATCCCTCTCCGGTGGCCATCTTCATCATCCAGGCGCTCTCCATGACAAGGAGGGAGTTTTTCACCCTCGGGGCTTAGGTTATGTACCAGTAGCTATGTGTTTGATCTCTCTCTCGTGTTCTTGATTCAGCACGATCTTGATGTATCGCGAGCTTTGCTATTATAGTTGGATCTTATGATGTTTCTGCCCCTCTGCTCTCTTGTGATGAATTGAGTTTTCCCTTTGAAGTTATATTATCGGATTGAGTCTTTAAGGATTTGAGAACACTTAATGTATGTCTTGCATGTGCTTATCTGTGGTGACAATGGGATATTCACATGATCCACTTGATGTATGTTTCGGTGATCAACTTGCGAGTTCTGTGACCTTGTGAACTTATGCATAGGGGTTGGCACACGTTTTCGCCTTGACTCTCCAGTAGAAACATTGGGGCACTCTTTGTAGTTCTTTGTGTTGGTTGAATAGATGAATCTGAGATTGTGTGATGCATATCGTATAATCATACCCACGGATACTTGAGGTGACATTGGTGTATCTAGGTGACATTAGGGTTTTGGTTGATTTGTGTCTTAATGTGTTATTGTAGTACGACCTCTAGGATAGATTGAACGGAAAGAATAGCTTCGTGTTATTTTACTACGGACTCTTGAATATATCAATCAGAAAGAATAACTTTGAGGTGGTTTCGTACCCTACAATAATCTCTTTGTTTGTTCTCCGCTATTAGTGACTTTGGAGTGACCCTTTGTTGCATGTTGAGGGATAGTTATATGATCCAATTAAGTTATTATTGTTGAGAGAACTTGCACTAGTGAAAGTATGAACCTTAGGCCTTGTTTCCTAGCATTGCAATACCGTTCATGCTCACTTTTACCACTTGCTACCTTGCTGTTTTTATATTTTCATATTACAAAAACCTATATCTACCATCCATATTGCACTTGTATCACCATCTCTTCGCCGAACTAGTGCACCTATACAATTTACCATTGTATTGGGTGTGTTGGGGACACAAGAGATTCTTTGTTATTTGGTTGCAGGGTTGTTTGAGAGAGACCATCTTCATCCTACGCCTCCCACGGATTGATAAACATTAGGTCATCCACTTGAGGGAAATTTTCTAATGTCCTACAAACCTCTGCACTTGGAGTCCCAACAACATCTACAATAAGAAGGTTGTGTAGTAGACATCAAGCTCTTTTCTGGCACCGTTGCCAGGGAGTTTAGTGCTTGAAGGTATATCTTTAGATCTTGCAATCGAATCTTTTTGTTTCTTGTTTTATCACTAGTTTAGTCTATAAAAGGAAACTACAAAAAAATGGAATTAAGGGTGCCTCATATGCTTCACCTTTTTAATATCTTTCATGAAAATAAGGATTCCAATAATTGTGCCAAAATGCTAGAAGAAGAATGTATTAAAATGTTTGGCACTAAATATTTGGATAATGAGCATGATTGCAATGTTGTTAGTATGAATTCTTTGAATATCCATGATGCTAATGATATGCAAACCCCCAAGCTTGGGGAAGCTATGTTTGATGAAGATGATATTTTTTGTCTCCCAAGTTTTGATGAGCAAATTTATTATGATGATAGCATGTCTCCTATTTATGATGATTATATTGATGAAAGTGGATTTGGAGAGGTCATGACTTTATTTAGTAATGATTCCACTATCTCGGAAGAGGTTCCAATTGATTATGAGAACAAAGTTGCTATCTATGATGATTATTGTGATGACTTGTATGCTATTGAGAATAATGATAACCATGAAACTTGTCATCATGATTTTAGTTTTCAATTGGATTATGCTTCACATGGTAATTATTTTGTTGAGTTTGCTCCCACTACCATTCCAAATGAGAAGAATTTTGCTTATGTGGAGAGTAGTAAAAGTTTTATGCTTGTAGATCATGAAAAGAATGCTTTATGTGATGGTTACATTGTTGAATTCATTTATGATGCTACTGAAAATTATTATGAGGGAGGAACATATGCTTGTAGGAATTTCAATAATATCAAGTTTCCTCTCTATGTGTTGAAAATCTTGAAGATTTGCTTGTTTTACCTTCCTATGCAAGTTGATTCTTGTTCCCACAAGTTGTTTGCTCACAAAAACCCTATGCATAGGAAGTGGGTTAGACTTAAATGTGTTAGTAATATGCTTCATGATGCTCTCTTTATGTTTCAATTCTTATCTTTTATGTGAGCATCATTGAAATCATCATGCCTAGCTAGGGGCGTTAAACGATAGCCCTTGTTGGGAGGCAACCCAATTTTATTTTTGTTCTTTGCTTTTTGTTCCTTTTTAGTAATAAATAATTCATCTAGGCTCTGTTTATATGTGGTTTTATGTTTTAATTAGTGTTTGTGCCAAGTAGAACCTTTGGGGTGACTTGGGTGAAGTCTTTGCGATCTTGCTGTAAAAAACAGAAACTTTAGAGCTCACGAGATTAGCTGCCATTTTTTAATGGAGAGTGAGATTAGGTTAATTATTTTTGAAGATGATTAATATAAAAATTCTTCAGGTCCACCAATTTATTTCAGAATTTTTGGAGTGACAGAAGTATTCGGATGATATAGATTAGTACAGACTGTTCTGTTTTTAACAGATTCTGTTTTCTATGTGTTGTTTGCTTATTTTGATGAATCTATGAGTAGTATCGGAGGGTATGAACCATAGATAAGTTGGAATACAGTATATATTACACCAATATAAATAAATAATGAGTTCACAACAGTACCAAAAGTGGTGATTTATTTTCTTATACTGACGGAGCTTACGAGTTTTCTGTTGAGTTTTGTGTTGTGAAGTTTTCAAGTTTTGGGTAAAGATTCGATGGACTATGGAATAAGGAGTGGCAAGAGCCTAATTTTTGGGATTCCCAAGGAACCCCAAGGTAATATTCAAGGACAACCAAGAGCCTAAGCTTGGGGATGCCCCGGATGGCATCCCCTCTTTCGTCTTTGTTCATCGGTAACTTTACTTGGAGCTATATTTTTATTCACCACATGATATGTGTTTTGCTTGGAGCGTCATTTTATTTTGTTTTGTTTTGTTTTGCTTGCTGTTTGAATAAAATACCAAGATCTGAAATTCTTAAATTTTATAGAGTCTTCACATAGTTACATAATTATTCAACTACTCATTGTGCTTCGCTTATATCTTTCGGAGTAGTTTGTCATTTGCTCTAATGCTTCACTTTTATCCTTTTATAGCACGGCGGTGGTTTTATTTTTAAGAAATAGATGAACTCTCGTGCTTCACTTATATTATTTTGAGAGTCTTTAGAACAGCATGGTAGTTTGCTTTGGTTATGAAATTAGTCCTAATATGATAGGCATCCAAGATGGGTATAATAAAAACTATCATAGAAAGTGCATTGAATACTATGAGAAGTTTGATACTTGATAATTGTTTTGAGATATAAATATGGTGATATTAGAGTGTGCTAGTTGAGTAGTTGTGAATTTAAGAGATACTTGTGTTAAAGTTTGTGATTCCCGTAGCACGCACGTATGGTGAACCATTATGTGATGAAGTCGGAGCATGATTTATTTATTGATTGTCTTCCTTATGAGTGGTCGTCGGGGACGAGCGATGGTCTTTTCCTACCAATCTATCACCCTAGGAGCATGCGCGTAGTACTTCCTTTAGATAACTAATAGATGTTTGCAATAAGTATGTGAGTTCTTTATGACTAATGTTGAGTCCATGGATTATACGCACTCTCACCCTTCCACCATTGCTAGCCTCTCTAGTACCGCGCAACTTTCGCCGATACCATAAACCCATCATTTATCTTCCTCAAAACAGCCACCATACCTACCTATTATGGCATTTCCATAGCCATTCCGAGATATATTGCCATGCAACTTTCCACCATTCTGTTTATTATGACACTCTCCATCATTGTCATATTGCTTTGCATGATCATGTAGTTGACATCGTATTTGTGGCAAAGCCACCATTCATAATTCTTTCATACATGTCACTCATTAGTCATTGCACATCCCGGTACACCGCCGGCGGCATTCATATATAGTCATATTTTGTTCTAAGTATCGAGTTGTAATTCTTGAGTTGTGGGGTAAGTAAATAAAAGTGTGATGGTCATCACTATTAGAGCATTGTCCCATGTGAGGAAATGATGATGGAGACTATGATTCCCCCACAAGTCGGGATGAGACTCCGGAAAAAAATAAAAAAATAAAAAAAGAGAAAAAATAGGCCATAAAAAAGAGAAGGCCCAAAAAAGAAAACAAAAATGAGAGAAAAAGATAGAAGGGGTAATGCTACTATCCTTTGTCCACACTTGTGCTTCAAAGTAGCACCATGATCTTCATGATAGAGAGTCTCCTATGTTGTCACTTTCATATACTAGTGGGAATATTTCATTATAGAACTTGGCTTGTATATTCCAATGATGGGCTTCCTCAAAATTCCCTAGGTCTTCGTAAGCAAGCGAGTTGGATGCACACCCACTTAGTTTCTTTTTGAGCTTTCATACACTTATAGCTCTAGTGCATCCGTTGCATGGCAATCCCTACTCACTCAGATTGATATCTATTGATAGGCATCTCCATAGACCATTGATACGCCTAGTTGATGTGAGACTATCTTCTCCTTTTTTTGTCTTCTCCACAACCACCATTCTATTCCACCTATAGTGCCATGTCCATGGCTCACGCTCATGTATTGCGTGAAGATTGAAAAAGTTTGAGAACATCAAAAGTATGAAACAATTGCCTGGCTTGTCCTCGGGGTTGTGCATGATTTAAATATTTTGTGTGATGAAGATAGAGCATAGCTAGACTATATGATTTTGTAGGGATAACTTTCTTTGGCCATGTTATTTTGAGAAGACATAATTGCTTTGTTAGTATGCTTGAGTATTATTATTTTTATGTCAATATTAAACTTTTGTCTTGAATCTTATGGATATGAATATTCTTGCTACAATAAAGAGAATTACATGGATAAATATGTTAGGTAGCATTCCACATAAAAAAATCTGCTTTTATCATTTACCTACTCGAGGACGAGCAGGAATTAAGCTTGGGGATGCTTGATACGTCTCCAACGTATCTATAATTTTTTATTGTTCCATGCTATTATATTATCAATGTTGGATGTTTTATATGCATTTATATGCTATTTTATATGATTTTTGGGGCTAACCTATTAACCTAGAGCCCAGTGCCAGTTTCTGTTTTTTCCTTGTTTTTGAGTTTAGCAGAAAAGGAAAACCAAACGGAGTCCGATTGACCTGAAACTTCACGGAACTTATTTTTGGACCAGAAGAAGGACATGGAGTAAAAGAGTTGGGCCAGAA
This sequence comes from Triticum aestivum, assembly GCF_018294505.1. Lineage (NCBI taxonomy): Eukaryota > Viridiplantae > Streptophyta > Magnoliopsida > Poales > Poaceae > Triticum > Triticum aestivum. Next base: position 621,982,832 of record NC_057797.1, read on the forward strand.
GAGTCATGGGCTGCCCACAAGGGTGGGGGCGTGCCCACCCCCCTGGGCGCGTCTCCCTACCTCGTGGACAGCCCGGAGACCCCTGACTTGTTCTCGACGCCAAAAGCTCTTATATATACTGAAACTTCCAGAAAGAAACCTAGATCGGGAGTTCCGCCACCAGAAGCCTCCGTAGCCACCGAAAACCAATCTAGACCCATTCCGGCACCTTGCCGGAGGGGGGAATCCCTCTCCGGTGGCCATCTTCATCATCCCGGCGCTCTCCATGACGAGGAGGGAGTAGTTCACCCTCAGGGCTGAGGGTATGTACCAGTAGCTATGTGTTTGATCTCTCGCTCTCTCGTATTCTTGATCCGGCACGATCTTGATGTATCGCGACCTTTGCTATTATAATTGGATCTTATGATGTTTCTCCCCCTCTACTCTCTTTTGATGAATTGAGTTTTCCCTTTGAAGTTATCTTATCGGATTGAGTTTGTAAGGATTTGAGAACACTTGATGTATTTCTTACATGTGCTTATCTGTGTTGACAATGGGATATTCACGTGATCCACTTGATGTATGTTTTGGTGATCAACTTGCGAGTTCCGTGACCTTGTGAACTTATGCATAGGGGTTGGCACACGTTTTCGTCTTGACTCTCTGGTAGAAACTTTGGGGCACCCTTTGAAGTTCTTTGTGTTGTTTGAATAGATGAATCTGAGATTGTGTGATGCATATCGTATAATCATACCCACGGTTACTTGAGGTGACATTGGACTATCTAGGTGACATTAGGGTTTTGGTTGATTTGTGTCTTAAGGTGTTATTCTAGTACGAACTCTAGGATAGATTGAACGGAAAGAATAGCTTCGTGTTATTTTACTACGGACTCTTGAATAGACCGATCAAAAAGAATAACTTTGAGGTGGTTTCGTACCCTACAATAATCTCTTTGTTTGTTCTCCGCTATTAGTGACTTTGGAGTGACTCTTTGTTGCATGTTGAGGGATAGTTATATGATCCAATTATGTTATTATTGCAGAGAGAACTTGCACTAGTGAAAGTATGAACCCTAGGCCTTGTTTCCTAGCATTGCAATACCATTTACGCTCACTTTTACCACTTGCTACCTTGCTGTTTTATATTTTCAGATTACAAAAACCTATATCTACCATCCATATTGCACTTGTATCACCATCAGTTCGCCGAACTAGTGCACCTATACAATTTACCATTGTATTGGGTGTGTTCGGGACACAAGAGACTCTTTGTTATTTGGTTGCAGTGTTGTGTGAGAGAGACCATCTTCATCCGACGCCTCCCACGGATTGATAAACCTTAGGTCATCCACTTGAGGGAAATTTGCTACTGTCCTACAAAAATCTGCACTTGGAGGCCCAACAACGTCTACAAGAAAAAGGTTGTGTAGTAGACATCAGGGGGCAGGGGGCACCCCTTGACAAGTTGATCATTGATCGTTTAGCCGTGTGCGGTGCCCCCCTCCACCATAATCCACCTCGGTCCTATCGTAGCGGTGCTTAGGCGAAGCCCTGCATCGGTAGCTTCATCAACACTGCATCGCGCCGTCGTGCTGACGGAACTCTCCCTCGAAGCTCTACTAGATCGTGAGTTTGTGGGACATCACCGAGCTGAACGTGTGCAGATCACGGAGGTGTCGTACGTTCGGTACTAGGATCGGTCGATCATGAAGACGTACGACTACATCAACCGCGTTGTCATAATGCTTCTGCTTACGGTCTATGAGGGTACGTGGATGACACTCTCCCCTCTCGTTGCAATGCATCACCATGATCTTGCGTGTGCGTAGGAATTTTTTTGAAATTACTACGTCCCCCAACAGGCAGGCATGGCCTCGCGCATACCTCAGCCACCGTTGAGTTGTCCGGATCACCACGACGAGACCAAGGGGTGAGGGGTGATACGTCTCCAATGTATCTATAATTTTTGATTGTTCCATGCTATTATATTATCAACCTTGGATGTTTTATATGCAGTTATATGCTATTTTATATGATTTTGGGTCTAACATATTAACCTAGAGCCCAGTGCTAGTTTCTGTTTTTTTTCCTTGTTTTAGAGTATCGCAGAAAAGGAAAATCAAACGGAGTCCAATTGACCTGAAACTTCACGGAAATTTTTTTGGACCAGAAGAAGCCCACGGGGTATCGGAGTTGGACCAGGAGAGTCCCGGGCTGCCCACGAGGGTGGGGGGCGCGCCCACCCCCTGGGTGCGCCCCCTGCCTCGTGGACAGCCCGGAGGTCCACCGACGTACTTCTTCCTCCCATATATACCCATATACCCTAAAAACTTCGGGGAGCACAATTGATCGAGAGTTCCGCCGCCAAAAGCCTCCATAGCCACCGAAAACCAATCTAGACCCGTTCTGGCACCCTGCCGAAGGGGGAATCCCTCTCCGGTGGCCATCTTCATCATCCCGGTGCTCTCCATGACGAGGGAGTAGTTCTCCCTCAGGGCTGAGGGTATGTACCAGTAGATATGTGTTTGATCTCTCTCTCTCTCTCGTGTTCTTGAGGTGATATGATATTGATGTATCGCGAGCTTTGCTATTATAGTTGGATCTTATGATGTTTTCTTCCCCCTCTACTCTCTTGTAATGGATTGAGTTTTCCCTTTGAAGTTATCTTATCGGATTGAGTCTTTAAGGATTTGAGAACACTTGATGTATGTCTTGCGTGGGATACCCGTGGTGACAATGGGGTATTCTATTGATCCACTTGATGTATGTTTTGGTGATCAACTTGCGAGTTCCGTGACCTTGGGAATCTATGCATAGGGGTTGGCACACGTTTTCGTCTTGACTCTCCGGTAGAAGCTTTGGGGCACTCTATGAGGTCCTATGTGTTGGTTGAATAGATGAATCTGACATTGTGTGATGCATATATTATAATCATACCCACGGATACTTGAGGTGACATTGGAGTATCTAGGTGACATTAGGGTTTTGGTTGATTTGTGTCTTAAGGTGTTATTCTAGTACGAACTCTAGGGCTGTTTGTGACACTTATAGGAATAGCCCAACGGATTGATTGGAAAGAATAACTTTGAGGTGGTTTCGTACCCTACCATAATCTCTTTGTTTGTTCTCCGCTATTAGTGACTTTGGAGTGACTCTTTGTTGCATGTTGAGGGATAGTTATGTGATCCAATTATGTTATTATTGTTGAGAGAACTTGCACTAGTGAAAGTATGAACCATAGGCCTTGTTTCAATGCATTGCAATACCGTTTGTGCTCACTTTTATCATTAGTTACCTTGCTGTTTTATATTTTCAGATTACAAAAACCTTTATCTACCATCCATATACCACTTGTATCACCATCTCTTCGCCTAACTAGTGCACATATACAATTTACCATTGTATTGGGTGTGTTGGGGAAACAAGAGACTCTTTGTTATTTGGTTGCACGGTTGCTTGAGAGAGACCATCTTCATCCCATGCCTCCTACGGATTGATAAACCTTAGGTCATCCACTTGAGGGAAATTTGCTACTGTCCTACAAACCTCTGCACTTGGAGGCCCAATAACGTCTACAAGAAGAAGGTTCTGTAGTAGAAATCAAGGGGCTACGTGGCCAGTTAGGCTCCTAAGTCGCAATGCTCAGGAGTCCCCCTTGATGCACAAACGGCCTGCAGGAAGCAGATGCGTAAGTAGGCCTTAGTGCTCTATGTCGGTAGGGCCCGGCCCCGCGCGTACCTCAGCCGCCGTTGGGTCGTCCGGATCACCGGGACGAGACCAAGGGGTGAGGGGCTACGTGGCCAGTTAGGCTCCTGAGTCGCGATGCTCAAGAGTCCCCCTTGATGCGCAAACAGACCTCCATACCTTTCCTCGCCAAGGTCCCGCTCGGGAGGGACGCGCAACGACCAGGTCCGTGGGACCTGGCAGGGTGGCATGCGCTAGGCGTGACCTGAGCGTAGCCCCCATGCCTAGCCCCCTCGCGCAACTCTCCCGAGGGGAAAGTGTTGCGATGAGGCTGGTCACTGAGCCTGGTGGCTCCCCGAGGTTGATGCGGCCATGGGGTCACCCTCAGTTGTTTATCACCAGTACGGAGCATGGCGCTTCCGCACTTGCACGGGCATAGCCGCACCTCGACCGTGTCAATTGCCAGTGTGGAGCATGGTGCTTCCACTGGTGCGTGGGTGAGGGCTCCCTCTGAGTGGAGCCCCCGGGGCGTGTACATCCCCGCCCTGACATGTGGATTGCACGGCAAGGCTAGACGAGGTGTGTCTGGGCACTCGTGAGCCAGCGCGGGACTCACGAGGCCCTACCTCAAGGTGGGTTGCGCCTGAATTTGATTCCTGATAGTTGTGATGGTCCTGCGATATGGTTAGGCAACTTGCGCCAAATGAATCTCCTGAGGTGATCACATGGGAAGGCCAGGCACCAACGACCCCAGGAGGTGACATGAACGGGGCCGGCCCGCCAAAGAGAGCTCAGTTGTTGGGTTTATCGACGCTGCAGGGACGGACCTGAGCATAGACATCGTGCCCAGTCTTCTCATGTGAAGATCCTGAAGAAAGACAACCGGCGCGTGGCTCCCGTGGTGGCGGGGCACCAGGTCGCATGCCCTGGCTCGTCCGCCCGCGATTAGCTCATGCGAGAACAAGGCACCAAGGGCCATGGGAGGTGACATACACGAGAGCTGGCCCGCGAGCCAGAGCTCAGCCTCTTGGGTTTAGCGACGCTGCAGGGACGGACCCGAGCACAAACGTCGTGCCAGCCCTTAATCATGAGGCAGTCGTGGGTGGGTTTTCAAGGGTGTACTACATTCATGGTATCGAAGTACCGGACAGGCATAATCTTGAGGTAACTCATGGAAGGAGACGAGCTAGTTGGATAAATGCAAGAACGATACATGCTGCAGGGACGGACCCACGCGACCTGGAGATGATGTAGCCCGAGGGGCGCCCCTAACAGAATAAGTTAAAGGCGCAAAAGTATACACGTCGCAGGGACGGGCATGTGCGACTTGGGGATAATGCTACCCGAGGGGCGCCCCCAACTGAATGAATTGGAAAGAGTCACCTGGCACCGTTGCTGGAGGGATGTTGAAGCAGCTGAAGACGCATGTTGAAGAAGTTGCTCCTCACAAGTCGCATGAGTCCAGAGCCCCGGGAGGCTCATGAAGAATCATCACCATTTCCGCTAGGACTGCATGATGCCTGGCCTCCTGAGCCACCAGAGTGCTCCGCGGGTGGCACCGGAAGGTGACAGCCGCGTTCGGCAGGCCGAATGGCATGCGAACATAGCTGTGAGGTGGACCCTCGCACCAACCAACACGCGAAGGCCAGAAACGCTCCTGGGATGTGGCCCTGTTGAGCCCTGGGATGTTGACATAGATGCGCAACTTGTTGTCCTCGTCGGGACAAAGAGTTGCGCTAGGTGCTGGGCGGCGATCGCCGCGCATGGTCCTTGCCTCTTGAAGCTCCTCGGTCACCTTGGTGATGAACTCCTGAGCATTGGGCACTACCTGCCTTGTGCCCTCATGAGGGAAGCGTGCGGTGAAGCATGCCTCCATGTGGTGCCCGAGCGCCTCCCTCGTGACATTGGCTAAGTCACAGACCCTCCAACAGAGAACCCCTCAGCGCAGCCTGAGGAGGACGCCGGGCGCGCCTTCCTGATACGTCTCCATCGTATCTACTTCTCCAAACACTTTTGACCTTGTTTTGGACTCTAACATGCATGATTTGAATGGACCTAACCAGGACTGACGCTGTTTTCAGCAGAATTGCCATGGTGTTATTTTTGTGCAGAAACAGAAGTTCTCGGAATGACCTGAAACTTCACGGAGAATATTTTTGGAATATATAAAAAATATTGGCGAAAGAATCAACACCAGGGGGCCCACACCCTATCCACGAGGGTGGGGGGCGCGCCCCCCTATCTCGTGGGCCCCCTGATGCTCCACCGACCTCAACCCCAACTCTATATATTCACATTCGGGGAGAAAAAATCAGAGAGAAGGATTCATCACATTTTAAGAAACGGAGCCGCCGCCCAGCCCTAATCTCTCTCGGGAGGGCTGATCTGGAGTCCCTTCGAGGCTCCCGAGAGGGGAATCCGTCGCCATCATCATCAACAACCTTCCTCCATCACCAATTTCATGATGCTCACCGCCGTGCGTGAGTAATTCCATCGTAGGCTTGCTGGACGGTGATGGGTTGGATGAGATTTATCATGTAATTGAGTTAGTTTTGTTAGGGTTTGATCCCTAGTATACATTATGTTCTGAGATTGATGTTGCTATGACTTTGCTATGCTTAATGCTTGTCACTAGGGCCCGAGTGCCATGATTTCAGATCTGAACCTATTATGTTTTCATGAATAATGTGAGTTCTTGATCCTATTTTGCAAGTCAATAGTCACCTACTATGTGTTATGATCCGGTAACCCTGAAGTGATAATAATCGGGACCACTCCCGGTGATGACAATAGTTTGAGGAGTTCATGTATTCATTGAGTGTTAATGCTTTGTTCCACCACCGCGTCGCTCCGCCGCCTCCACCCGCTGCAGCGCCGCTTGCCTCCGCAGCCGCAGCGCCGCCACGCCGCTTGCTGCTGCACCCCGCCGCCCCGCATCCTCGCCAGAGCCGCGCCGCTGCCACCGTTGACCTGCCGCCAGTTTTGCCTATTTTTCGTCGGTTTATTTTTGGTAAACCCTAGATCTAGTTCGGTTTTTTCTTAGTAGATCGATTTTCCTCGTTTTAGAGCTATTTTCCGAACGTTCGTTTGTTTAGATCTAATAACGAATGAATTCGTTCGTTTGTCTCTGTTAGCGGACATTCGTCCGATAGATTTCTCTTTTTTCTGTTTTATTTTCGTCCAGGGACATATCTGTGATTACTTTTATCACAGATTAGCCCCTGATCTTGAAACACTCGCAACTTTTCAAACGTTCGTCCAAATCCAGTGAAACCAACGCCAAAATCTTCGTCTCGAACCCCTCTTTCCAGTTAATCAACTTGAACTTGATTTTGACAAATTAAAATTTGGTTTCAAGCAGATTTGAATTCGAAGTTCTTTTGATCGTAGTTTAAGTTTCATAACTCCGATTCGATTGATTCTTTTTGCAAATCGAAGCTCTTCAGTTGAACTTCCAGCTTGGACTTTCTTATTTGAGTTTTACCCTTGAATCTATGCTTGAGTGCTTATGTATGCTATTGTTTGTTTGCGATAGAGTTTCAAGAGTGCGAAGCATGCTACTACGAGTCTCTAGGGTTTGCAGATCGTCGGCAAGGCAAGTAACACTTTGATCATACCCTTTTGTTACCCAGTTTTTATGCATTAGTTTCAACCCTCAAACATTGCATGAGTAGGACTGCTAACATGTGGGTACTGGGGAGTAGATGATGAGGTAGAACCTATTATCCTTTAGGTCAAACCCTGGGAGTTACTTTTACGTATTGCTTATACTGCTATGCTATGCTAGTAGACGTGGTTGGTTGAGAGTATCCATGAAAGATGTGAGAGTTTTTAAATAATGGTTAACTTAAGGTAGCTACTTTAATTTACATCTGGGTGGGTTGGTTGAGGCACCCTGGAGCACCCAGTGGTGTCCGGGCACCTGGAACAATCCAGAGTTGTCCTGGGATATCTCGGAGTACCCGTGTGATCATCCTACAATTTTCCACCCAGGCTCGAAGGGATCATATTGTTATTCATGTTGGAAACTTCCGTGTGCAGCCACAAGCCATTATGGGCTCTAGCATAGTTGAGTAAGTTGTGGGAATCTTTTCCATGATGGGCTAGCAGATGTAGGGGATTGTAGGTGTACCGGCCTATCTATCGGTTAAGGGGACCTATTCGGAAAGACTGTGTCTCGATCATTCGTTTCTCAAACATCATGTAGTGCGAGAAATACAACGGAGGAGCTCGAGTCTTGTGGGGAAAAGTGTGCAAACCTATGCAGAGTGTACAAACTAATCATGGTTAGCCGTGTCCCCGGTTATGGACATCTTGAGTATCTGGTACTTGGATTACTATGTTGATCTCATCACTCTTAACAAATTTTGTTGGGCTGTTAATTACTTTTAATGGGGATTGAGTTGGAGGAACCTTCTCAATGTTTATCAACTACCATGATAGTTAAACAAAATATATTCCTTTGTTGTAGGGAAAAATTGGCTTTTTGCAAAAACATTATAACCATAGAGCCTCCACCAGCCAAATGTGCATATAGTTGTAGTTGTTACATGTTCATTGCTCTACAGTGTTATTTTGCCAGCATATTCCATGTGCTAACCCGTTTTCGGGCTGCAACGTATTATGTTGCAGACTTTTCAGACGAAGAGTAAGGTGCGCTAGGTCGTTGTCGTGCACTCAGCTATGTCGTTGGAGTTGATGGACTCACTTTATCTTCGAAGCCTTCCGCTGTTATCTTATTTAGATGGACTTAGCCATATTATTGTAATAAGTTCTCGTTTGAGACTATCGTTGTAATAAGTGTGTGATTGAAACTCTGTTATAAATCCCTCAAGTACTATGTGTGTCAGCATTACCGATCCAGGGATGACACTTAAGCACAGAGATTCGATCCATTCGGATCGGGTCGCTACACTATTGTTGCACGTAGGTTGCATCACAACAGTATAAGTGGAGATTTTTTTGGTGGAATTTATGCAACTTGTGTAGCTAACTATCTTGATATACCCATACGTGGAAATGATATTGAGTTGCCTCCTGCTTATCTAGATTATGATGCTTTGGTTCACCACCAGTTTGTTGAGAGGAATGAACAATTCCTCCACTACCGACTAATCTTTGAGAGACGGCGCATCGTCCATGCTGCTTTCCCTCTCCTACTTTCTTTGACTTTCAGGCAAAAAGGAGATATGTTATAACCAGGTAGGATTCGAACCAGTACGAGAGGAGGACGGAGGCAGCTCGCCTCCAAGCTGCAGCTCGTCAGGCAGTAGCTGCTGCATCTCAGTACGACCCCAGCTACAACTTTGGATATCCACCAGGCGAGCCATGGCCATAAACCAACTTAGGCCAAAAGCCTAAGCTTGGGGAAGTAAGTATTTCTCATTGATATTACATTCATGTTGACACACTCATTCCAGTTGTCGGTGCTCATACTTTTTCATTGTAATATCCATGCTAATTTATTTTCTTTTCCAGCATTCTTCTTGTATGTTTGAAAAACCTTAAGAAAAACCAAAAAAAATATTAGCTAGTTTACTTTCCGTGCTTGTAGTAGTAGTAGTAATTAAAAAGAAAACCCAAAAAGATTTCTCGTTCTTCTTTTGCTTGTTGGGAGCTTTCCCATGTAAATAGTTTTGTGTCTTTTCCTTTCTTTGGGGGTCGAGAGGAGAAGACCATGATGAAAAATGTTGAGTGGCTCTCATATGCATTAGTGTTGATCTAACCAAGAGCCCATATTACCTTGTCTTCTCCCTTGTATTGAATGCTTGCAGATTCCAGCTTAGTCCAATGCACGTGCACTATTATTATTATCCACATCATTCGGTTGTGCAAGTGAAAGGCAATAATGACGATATATAATGGACTGATTGAGATGAGAGAAGCTGGTATGAACTCGACCTATCTTGTTTTTGTAAATATGATTAGTTCATCGTTCCTGATTCAGCCTATTATGAATGAAACACGTTTGCAATGACAATTAGAGATTATAGTTGCTCATGCCATGCTTAATTAGCTAGGAGTTTATAATGGTTTACCTTGCATGCCAACATGTTATTAAAATGGTTGTGATATGGTATGATAGGGTGGTATCCTCCTTTGAACGATTCGAGTGGCTTGACTTGGCACATGTTCACGCATGTAGTTGAAACAAAATCAACATAGCCTCCACGATATTTATGTTCATGGTTAATTATATCCTACTTATGCTTGCATTCAGTGTTGATTAATTTTAATGCATGTTCATGGCTGTTGTTGCTCTCTAGCTGGTCGCTTCTCAATCTTATTCTAGCCTTCACTTGTACTAAGCGGGAATACTGCTTGTGCATCCACTTCCATAAACCCCAAAGTTATTCCATATGAGTCCACCATACCTTCCTTTATCTGGTATCTACCTGCCGTTCCAAGTAAATTTGTACGTGCCAAACTCTAAACCTTCAAATGAAATTCTGGTTTGTATGCTCGAATAGCTCATGTATCAACTAGGGTTGTCTATATCTTCCATGCTAGGCGGGTTATTCTCAAGAGGAGTGGACTCCGCTCCTCACTCACGAGAAAATGGCTGGTAACTGAGATGCCCAGTCCCATGCTTAAATTAAAATAATTGCAAACAAAACTCCCCCGGGATTGTTGTTAGTTGGAGGCACCCGTTGTTTCGGACAAGCCATGGATTGATGTTTGTTGGTGGTGGGGGAGTATAAACTTTACTATTCTGCTTGGGAACCGCCTATAATGTGTGTAGCATGAAAGATATCGAGATCTCTCGGTTGTTATGTTGACAATGAAATTATACCACTCAAAATATTATTTATCTCTATTTCAAAATCGAGCTCTGGCACCTCTACAAATCCCTGCTTCCCTCTGCGAAGGGCCTATCTATTTACTTTTATGTTGAGTCATCATCCTCTTATTAAATAGCACCAGTTGGGGAGCACTGCTGTCATTTGCATGTATTACTATTAGTTTACATTGAGTATGACTGTGACTGGATCTCTTTTACCATGAATTACAATGTTTAGTCAGTCCTTGATCTGCAGAGGTGCTCTGCATTTATGTTTTGCGGTCTTAGAAAGGGCTAGCGAGATACCATCTTGTTATATCATATTATGATTGTTTTGAGAAAGTGTTGTCATCCGAGATTTATTATTATTGCTCACTAGTTGATTATGTCATTGATATGAGTAAACATGAGACCTAAATGTTATTGTGAATATGTTTAGTTCATAATCTTTGTTGAAAACTTGAATGATGGCTTTACATATTTAGAACAACAAGATCAAACAGAGTTTGTAAAAGTTTTTCTTTATCACTTTCAGTTGGTCAACTGAATTGCTTGAGGACAAGCAAAGGTTTAAGCTTGGGGGAGTTGATACATTTCCATCGTTTCTACTTTTCCAAACACTTTTGACCTTGTTTTGGACTCTAACTTGCATGATTTGAATGGAACTAACCCGGACTGGCGCTGTTTTCAGCAGAATTGCCATGGTGTTATTTTTGTGCAGAAACAAAAGTTCTCAGAATGACCTGAAACTTCACGGAAAATATTTTTGGAATATGTAAAAAAATACTGGCAAAAGAATCAACACCAGGGGGCCACACCCTGTCCACGAGGGTGGGGGCGTGCCCACCCCCCTAGGGCGTGCTGTAGCAACCCGACCTCAGAAGCTCAAGTCTTTGTGCATAAGTGTCATCCCTGGATCGGTAATACTGACACACACAGTACTCGAAGGATTTATAATAGAGTAGCAATCACACACTTATTACATTGATAGTCTCAAAAGAGAACTTATTACAATAATATGGCTTAAGGCCATCTAAATAAGATAACAGCGAAAGGCTTGGAAGATAAAATGAGTCCATCAACTCCAACGGCAGAGCTGAGTGCACGACAAATGACCTAGCGCACCTTACTCTTCGTCTGAAAAGTCTGCAACATGATATGTTGCAGCCCGAAAACTGGTCAGCACATGGAATATGCTGGCAATATAGCACAGTAGAGCAATGAACAGGTAAATGCTATCACTACATGCATATATGGCTGGTGGAGGCTCTATGGTTATAATGTTTTTGCGAAAAGCCAATTTTTCCCTACAACAAAGGAATATATTTTATTTAACTATCATGGTAGTTGTTAAACATTGAGAAGGTTCCTCCAACTCAATCCCAATTAGAAAGTAATTAACAACCCAACAAATTAAGTATTAGAGTGATGAGATCAATATGAAAATCCAAGATCCAGATACTCAAGATGTCCATAACCGGGGACACGGCTAACCACGATTAGTTTGTACACTCTGCAGAGGTTTGCGCACTTTTCCCCACAAGACTCGATCTCCTCCGTTGGATTTCTCGCACTACATGGTGTTTGAGAAACGGATGACCGAGACACATTTTTTCAGTAGCATTAACTCTAACCCCAGGTAGATAGTACCATCCTACATCACCTACATCTGCTAGCCTACCACTGGAAGAGGTCATGCAACTTACTCCACTATGCTAGAGCCCATAATAGCTTGTGGCTGCACACGGAAGTTTCTAGCATGAATAATCTTATGATCCCTTTGAGCCTGGGTGGAGAACCATAGGATGATCACACGGTTACTCCGGGATATCCTAGGACAACACTGGATTCTCCAGGTGCCCTCAACCAATCCACCCAGATGTGTGTTTAAGAAGCCACCTTAAGTTAACCTTTAATTAACAATCTCACATCTGTCATGGATACTCTCAAACCCAATCCACGTCTACGAGCATAGCATGGCGATATAAGCATAACGTAGAAGTAACTCCCAAGGGTTTGATAATAAAAGGGCAATAGGTTTTACCTCATCATCTACTTCCCAAAACCCACATGTTAAGAGATCCTACTCATTCAATGTTTGGGGGGTTGAAACTAATGCATAAAAACTGGGTAATAAGGGATATGATCAAATTTTTACTTGCCTTACTGACGATCCGCAAAACCTAGTGACTCGTAGTAGCATGTTGCGCACTCAGGGAATTCTATCACAAACAAACAATAGCATACATAAGCAATCAAGAAAAGATGCACGGGTAAAACTCAAATAAGAAGATCAAATCTGAAAACTCAACTAAAGAGATTCGATCTGCAAAAAGAATCAATCAAATCAGAGCTACGGAACTCAAACTACGGTCAAAAGAACTTCGAAATCAAATCTGCTTGAAACCAAATTTTAATTTGTCGAAAACCTTGTTCAAGTTGATTAAACAGAAAGAGGGGTTCGAGACGAAGATTTTGGTGTTGGTTTCACTGGATTTGGACAAACGGTTAAGAAACGGCGAGCGTTTGAAGATCAGGGGCTAATCTGTGATAAAAATAATCGCAGATAGGTCCCTGGCCGAAAATAAAATGAAAGGAAAAGACTAACGAACGAACGTTCGCTGTCTGATACTAACCGGCAAAAAGCGTTCGTAAAAATGAATGAAGAGACTGACGTCCGCTAAATAACTAAACCGAGAAAACCGAACCGATAAAAAAACGCATCTAGGGTTTTAAAAAAGATCGGTTTTTATCTAAACCAAAAAAACCAATGGTGGATCCGGCGAACGGCGGTGGTGGCTCCAGCGTGCGGCGCGGTGGTGAGCGGCGCGGGCAGCGGCAGCGCGGGTGGCGTGCGCGGCGGCAGCGGTGCTAGGGTTAGGGTTTGGGGGGCAGGGCGGCTTGGTGGGCTGGGGCAGCCTCGGGCGGCGGCATATATAGCCTGCCTGGCAGGAGACCGGGTCGGTCACGGCACGTTTAGGTCAGTTGACTTTAAAAAACAGATTCCTCCGGAAAAATCCTAAAAAATAAAATAAAAACAAAAATGCCAAAACAAATTTTCACCATCTAAATAGAATATTTAGAACAAAGTGAACATTTTCTTGGCCTAAAAATGCTATTTTGAAAAATGCATAGTTTTTTCTAATTCAAATAAAATAGCAATAAAATCTGAAAAAATAATTATTATTTATTTGATTTTAATATTTTTCCTGCAATATTTCATTTATTTTGGAGAAGTCATATTATCTCCTCTCATATAGTTTTTAATATGAAATATTTTTGGAGAGGAAAAACAATAAAACCAAAGTGATCCACTTTTCAATATTTGAGAAAATTCAAATATGAAAACAGTCAAATCCCCAACTCTCTCCGTGGGTCCTTGAGTTGCTTAGAATTTCGAGGATCGCAAAACAAAATGCAATAAAATATGATATGCATGGATGACCTATGTATAACAATCCAAATTGGAAATTTGGGATGTTACAAACCTACCCCCTTAAGATGAATCTCGCCCTCGAGATTCGGGTTGGCTAGAAAATAGGTGTGGGTGGTCTTTCCGTAGATCATCCTCTCGTTCCCAGGTGGCTTCATCCTCGGTATGGTGGCTCCACTGAACTTTGCAAAACTTGATAACCTTACTGTGTGTGATCCGGCTGGCAAACTCGAGAATCTTGACAGGTTTCTCCTCATAGGTTAGATCACTATCCAACTGAATTGCTTCCAGGGGCACTGTATCTCTCAGAGGAATATCGGCCATCTCTGCATGGCACTTCTTCAACTGGGAAACGTGAAACACATCATGAACTCCTGATAGTCCTTCGGGTAACTCCAACTTGTAGGCTACTTCTCCCATACGTCCCAAAACTCGGTATGGTCCTACAAATCTTGGGGCTAACTTTACCTTGACTCCAAAATGTTTAACTCCTCACAGAGGTGACACACGAAGATAGGCTCTATCTCCGGTTTCATAAACTGCCTCCTTGCATTTTTAGTCTGCATAACTTTTCTGCCTGGATGATAGTGCAACTTCATATCATAATCCTTTATAAGTTCCAACCATCTCCTTTGCCTGAGATTCAACTCCTTCTGTGTGAAAATGTACTTCAAACTCTTATGATCCGTGTATACGTCACAATGATTTCCAATAAGAAAATGCCTCCAGGTCTTGAGGGCATGCACTACTGCTTCTAACTCCAAATCATGTGTGGCATAATTCAACTCATGCGGCCGAAGCTGACATGAGGCATACGAAACAACTCTTCTGTCTTGCATAAGTACACCTCCAAGTACTAAGCGAGACGTGTCGCAATACACTTGGAAATCCTTGCGTATATCTTGTAGAATTAGCATTAGGGTTGTAGTCAAGCGTTTCTTCAACTCCTGAAAACTGGCCTCACATTCTTCCGTCCATTTGAACTTGGTGTCCTTCTTCAACAACTCCGTCATGGGCTTCGCAATCTTTGAGAAATTCTCAATGAATCTCCGATAATATCCCGCGAGTCCCAGAAAACTGCGGATCTCTCCAACTGAAGTGGGTGCCAACCACTCAGTGACTGACTGAACCTTTGTAGGGTCTACTGCTATACCTTCTCCTGATATAACATGTCCAAGGAATCCAAATTCCTTCAACCAAAACTCACATTTGCTGAACTTGGCATATAACTGATGTTCCCTGAGCTTCTCGAGAACTAAACGCAAATGCTCCTTGTGCTCCTCTTCATTCTTTGAGTATACCAGAATATCATCAATGAACACCACGACAAACTTATCCAAGAACTCCATGAACACCTTATTCATCATACTCATGAAATAGGAAGGGGCGTTAGTCAAGCCAAATGACATAACTGTGTACTCGTATAGCCCGTACCTTGTGGTGAAGGCTGTCTTAGGTATATCATGTTCTTGGATCTTCAGCCGGTGGTACCCTGATCATAGATCGATCTTGGAAAATACATTAGCTCCTTGCAGATGGTCAAACAAATCATTGATCATCGGTAGTGGGTACTTGTTCTTGATCGTCACATCATTCAATGCATAATAGTCAACCAACATTCTCAGAGATTTATCCTTCTTCTCAACGAAGAGCATTGGAGCTCCCCATGGTGACGAGCTTCGTCGAATGTAACCTTTCTCCAATAACTCCTTAATCTGTTTCTTAATCTCCTCCAGATAATTTGCGGACATCCGGTATGGTATCTTTGATATTGGTCCGGTGCCTGGCAATAGCTCTATCAAAAACTCAATGTCTCAATCCGGTGGCATGCCTCATAGTTCCTCTGGAAATACATCCGGGTAATCCTTCACTACAGGCACCTCCTCTTGAACAACGCCCGTGAGGGAGTTTACGTGAGTCCTCTTTGGTGTATGCCTGGATACATACTTAATCCGTTTTCCCTTCGGAGTGGTGAGCAGAATTGACCTACTAGCACAATCAATGTTTCCTCCATACTTCAATAGCCAATCCATACCCAGTATCACGTCCAATCCTTGTGACTCCAGAATTATTAGGTCTGAGGGGAAAACATGGCTGCCAATGTTTAGGGGTAACCATTCACACCATCGGCTAGCCATATATTCTGCTCCTGGTGAGCTTACTAACAAGGGTGTCCTAAGGGCTAAGGTGGGTGCTACCTCTTGAGCACTGCGTTGGTTTTCCCTTGAAGAGGAAAGGGTGATGCAGCAAAGTAGTGTAAGTATTTCCCTCAGTTTTTGAGAACCAAGGTATCAATCCAGTAGGAGATCACGCTCAAGTCCCATGCACCTATACAAACAAATAAGAACCTTGCAACCAACGTGATAGAGGGGTTGTCAAGCCCTTCACGGTCACTTACGAGAGTGAGATCTGATAGATATGATAAGATAATATTTTTGGTATTTTTATGATAAAGAGAAATAAAGATGCAAAGTAAAATAAACGGCAAAGGAAATAACTAAGTATTGGAAGATTAATATGATGAAAGATAGACCCGGGGGCCATAGGTTTCACTAGTGGCTTCTCTCAAAGAGCATCAGTATTACGGTAGGTAAACGAATTACTATCGAGCAATTGATAGAATTGAGCATAGTTATGAGAATATCTAGGTATGATCATGTATATAGGCATCACGTCCGCGACAAGTAGACCAAAATGATTCTGCATCTACTACTATTACTCCACACATCGATCGCTATCCAGCATGCATCTAGAGTATTAAGTTCATAAGAACAGAGTAATGCTTTAAGGAAGATGACATGATGTAGAAGGATAAACTCATGCAATATGATATAAACCCCATCTTTTTATCCTCGATGGCAACAACACAATATGTGTCGTTTCCCTTTCTGTCACTGGGATCGAGCACCGCAAGATTGAACCCAAAGCTAAGCACTTATCCCATTGCAAGAAAGATTAATCTAGTAGGCCAAACCAAACTGATAATTCGAAGAGACTTACAAAGATAAACCAATCATACATAAAAGAATTCAGAGGAGAATCAAATATTGTTCATAGATAAACTTGATCAGAAACCCACAATTCATCGGATCTCGACAAACACACCGCAAAAGAAGATTACATCAAATAGATCTCCAAGAAGATCGAGGAGAACTTTGTATTGAGATCCAAAGAGAGAGAAGAATCCATCTAGCTAATAACTATGGACCCGTAGGTCTGAAGTAAACTACTCACACATCATCGGAGAGGCCATGGAGTTGATGTAGAGGCCCTCCGTGATCAATGCCCCCTCCGGCGGAGCTCCGGAAAAGGCCCCAAGATGGGATCTCTCGGGTACAGAAGGTTGAGGCGGTGGAATTAGGTTTTCGTGGTGCTCCTGGATGTTTGGGTGTACGTGGATATATATAGGAGGAAGAAGTACGTCGGTGGAGCAATGGAGGGCCCACGAGGGTGGAGGGCGTGCCCAGGGGGTAGGGGCGCCCCCTGCCTCGTGGCTTCCTCCGTTGTTTCTTGACACCCACTCCAAGTCTCCTGGATCACGTTTGTTGAGAAAATCATGTTCCCGAAGGTTTATTCCGTTTGGACTCCATTTGATATTACTTTTCTCCGAAACCCTAAAATAGGCAAAAAACAGCAATTTGGGCCGGGCCTCCGGTTAGTAGGTTAGTCCCAAAAATGATAAAAAGTGTAAAATAAAGCACATTGACATCCAAAATAGATAATATAATAGCATTAAGCAATCAAAAATTATAGATACGTTGGAGACATATTAAGCATCCCCAAGCTTAATTCCTGCTCGTCCTCGAGTAGGTAAATGATAAAAGAATAATTTTCGATGTGGAATGCTTTCTAACATATTTCTTAATGTAATTTTTCTTTATTGTGGCATGAATGTTCAGATCCATAAGATTCAAGACAAAAGTTTAATATTGACATAAAAATAATAATACTTCAAGCATACTAACTAAGCAATTATGTCTTCTCAAAATAACATGGCCAAAGAAAGTTATCCCTACAAAATCATATAGTCTGGCTATGCTCTATCTTCACCACACAAAATATTTAAATCATGCACAACCCTAATGACAAGCCAAGCAATTGTTTCATACTTTTGATGTTCTCAAACTTTTTCAATCTTCACGCAATAAATGAGCGTGAGCATGGATATAGCACTATATGGTGGAATAGAATGGTGGTTGTGGAGAAGACAAAAAGGAGAAGATAGTCTCACATCAACTAGGCGTATCAATGGGCTATGGAGATGCCCATTAATAGATATCAATGTGAGTGAGCAGGGATTGCCATGCAACGGATGCACTAGAGCTATAAGTGTATGAAAGCTCAACAAAAGAAACTAAGTGGGTGTGCATCCAACTTGCTTGCTCACGAAGACCTAGGGCATTTTGAGGAAGCCCATCATTGGAATATACAAGCCAAGTTCTATAATGAAAAATTCCCACTAGTATATGAAAGTGATATCATAGGAGACTCTCTATATGAAGAACATGGTGCTACTTTGAAGCACAAGTGTGGAAAAAGGATAGTAGCATTGTCCCTTCTCTCTTTTTCTCTCATTTTTTTATTTTGGCCTTCTTTTTTTTGGCCTCTTTTTTCTCGTCTGGAGTCTCATCCCGACTTGTGGGGGAATCATAGTCTCCATCATCCTTTCCTCACTTGGGACAATGCTCTAATAATGATGATCATCACACTTTATTTACTTACAACTCAAGAATTACAACTCAATACTTAGAACAAAATATGACTCTATGTGAATGCCTCCAGCGGTGTACTGGGATGTGCAATGATGCATGAGTGACATGTATGAAGAATTATGAACGGTGGCTTTGCCACAAATACGATGTCAACTACATGATCATGCAAGCAATATGACAATGATGAAGCGTGTCATAATAACGGAACGGTGGAAAGTTGCATGGCAATATATCTCGGAATGGCTATGGAAATGCCATAATAGGTAGGTATGGTGGCTATTTTGAGGAAGGTATATGGTGGGTTTATGGTACCGGTGAAAGTTGCGCGATACTAGAGAGGCTAGCAATGGTGGAAGGGTGAGAGTGTGTATAATCCATGGACTCAACATTAGTCATAAAGAACTCACATACTTATTGCAAAAATATACAAGTTATCAAAGCAAAGTATTATGCGCATGCTCCTAGGGGGATAGATTGGTAGGAAAAGACCATCGCTCGTCCCCGACCGCCACTCATAAGGAAGACAATCAATAAATAAATCATGCTCCGACTTCATCACATAACGGTTCACCATACGTGCATGCTACGGGAATCACAAACTTCAACACAAGCATTTCTCAAATTCACAACTACTCAACTAGCATGACTCTAATATCACCATCTTTGTATCTCAAAACAATTATCAAGTATCAAACTTCTCATAGTATTCAATGCACTTCTATGAAAGTTTTTATATTATAGAAAATTTCCATATTGTTCTAAAGGACTCTCAAAATAATATAAGTGAATCATGAGAGAACAATAGTTTCTATAAAACAAATCCACCACCGTGCTCTAAAAGATATAACTGAAGCACTAGAGAAAAAACTATATAGCTCAAAAGATATAAGTGAAGCACATAGAGTATTATAATAAATTTCAAATCATGTGAGTCTCTCTCAAAAGGTGTGTACAGCAAGTATGATTGTGGTAAACTAAAAATCAAAGACTCAAATCATACAAGACGCTCCAAGCAAAACACATATCATGTGGTGAATAATAATATAGCTCCAAGTAGAGTTACCGATAGACGAAGACGAAAGAGGGGATGCCTTCCAGGGCATCCCCAAGCTTAGGGTTTTTGGTGTCCTTGAATTTTACCTTGGGGTGCCATGGGCATCCCCAAGCTTAGGCTCTTGCCACTCTTTGTTCCATAATCCATCAAATCTTTACCCAAAACTTGAAAATTTCACAACACAAAACTCAAAATAGAAAATCTCATGAGCTCCGTTAGCGAAAGATAACAAAACACCACTTCAAGGTACTGTAATGAACTCATTCTTCATTTATATTGGTGTTAAACCTACTGTATTCCAGCTTCTCTATGGTTTATAAACTCTTTTACTAGCCATAGATTCCTCAACAAAAGAGATATTCCTTGGGTGTCCCTAGTTTGGGATTCATATTATTATGAAGGAATGCCCCAGGGAACAAATGATTGTGGCTCCTTCTGGTGGAGGGATATTTGCAAAGTAATGCACAATTTTAGAGATTGCTCCTGGGTGCAGATTAATGAAGGGGACACTGCTCTTTTTTGGTCTGATAATTGGAACCTTGGCAGTGAAGTTTCTAGTTTGCAGACAAGATTTCCAAGGCTATTTTCTTTTGCCAAGGAACCCTAGGCTTCAGTTAAGGAAATTTTGAATACTCGGGATATGCACCAACTTTTCCACCTTCCTTTATCTGCTCAAGCCTTTGATGAGTTGAACTTGATTAAGGGTTTGATGGACTCCCACAGTAGAGTACCCAGTTCAAAGGACTTATGGTTCTGGCAGGGCTCATCCAAGGTCTTCAAGCCTAAGATGTTCTACTCTCACACTTTTGTGTCTGAGTCCTTCAACCCTTTGCTCTGTTGGATTTGGAAATCCTCATGTACCCTCAAGATCAAGGTTTTTGCTTGGATGCTTATTATGGACAGGTTGAACACCAAGGATATGGTTGAAAGAAGACATTGGCACATGGAAGATGGAGTTCATTGTAGGCTCTGCCCCTTACTGACTAGAGAAACCAGGGATCATTTATTCTTCAATTGCAATTTCAGTATTAGGATCTGGAATTATCTGCAGATTGATTGGACGGCTGGCACCTCCATGCTAGATTTGGTTATTCAGGCAAGGAGAAGTTTTCATAAGCCTTTCTTCACTGAGTGGTGTTCATTGCCTGCTGGAATATCTGGATCATCGGAAATGCCAAAGTGTTCAGAAGTGAGAGGGCAAGTTTCAATAAATGGAGATGTGCTTTCATGCATGATATTAGGCTAATGCAGCACAGAATCAAATCTGCTTACAAGGATGACTTGCTGAAATGGATCTCTTTCCTCCCCCCCTTAAGCTAGTTTTTGTAAGCTTTCTTTCTTTTCTTTTGTTTTCTGGTTACTCCTTGTAATCACCCTGTTGTAATTGTTCTTTATTTTAATAAAGTTTTGATCTGCTGTGGGGGTTTTGCCCCACAGTTCCCAGTCAAAAAAAACATAAGCAAACAACACAAGAAAACAGAATCTGTCAAAAACAGAACAGTCTGTAGTAATCTGTAGCTAACGCACCTTCTGGAACCCCAAAAATTCTAAAATAAATTTCTGGACGTGAGGAATTTATCTATTAATCATCTGCAAAAATAATTAACTAAATAGCGCCTTCCAAATAAAAATGGCAGCAATTCTCGTGAGCACTAAAGTTTCAGTTTTTTACAGCAAGATCAAAAAGACTTTCCCCAAGTCTTCCCAACGGTTCTACTTGGCACAAACACTAATTAAACACAAAAAACATAACCAAAACAGAGGCTAGATAAATTATTTATTACTAAACAGGAGCAAAAAGCGGAGAATAAAAATAAAATTGGGTTGCCTTCCAACAAGCGCTATCGTTTAACGCCCCTAGCTAGGCATAAAAGCAAGGATAGATCTAGGTATTGCCATCTTTGGTATGCAATCCATAAGTGGCTCTCATAATAGATTCATATGGTAATTTAACTTTATTTCTAGGGAAGTGTTCCATGCCTTTCCTTAATGGAAATTGGAATCTAATATTCCCTTCCTTCATATCAATAATTGCACCAATCGTTCTAAGGAAAGGTCTACCAAGAATAATAGGACATGCTTAAATGAAGAAGGTAGGGCAACATAAAAGCTCTTTAAGTAAATTTCAATTTGGTATTGGGGCACATAGCTGGCCCGGATCCTTAATAGTCTATCCCAGGCATCTTTCAAAGATTCATCGAGTAAATAACAAAAAATTCCGGAATCATCTTCGTCAAAATTATTAAGATTCTCATCGATAACTTCGATAGGTCTTTCCATAGCATCATTTTTTATGAGTTTAGAGAGAATAGAAGGATTGTCAAAAGTACTAAAACTCGGGAGAGAACCCCCAACCCTTTTTGATTCCGACATGGTGAAATAAAGGTGAGCGGAAAAGAGATGGCGAATAAAACGGCAAGGGTGAAGTGGGGGAGAGGGAAACGAGAGGTAAATGGCAAATAATGTAACGCGAGGGATAAGAGTTTGTGATGGGTACCTGGTATGTCTTGACTTGGCAATGGCACCAAAAATGACTCGTTGTTGGGAGTCAAATCTTGACTTGACTTGGCGCGAATCTTCCCGGTAACGGCGCCAGAAATCCTTCTTGCTACCTCTTGAGCATTGCGTTGGTTTTCCATTGAAGACAAAAGGGTAATGCAACAAAGTAGCGTAAGTATTTCCCTCAGTTTTTGAGAACCAAGGTATCAATCCAGTAGGAGATCATACTCAAGTCCCACGCACCTACACAAACAAATAAGAACCTCGCAACCAACGCGATAAAGGGGTTGTCAAGCCCTTCATGGTCACTTATGAGAGTGAGATCTGATAGATATGATAAGATAATATTTTTGGTATTTTTATGATAAAGAGAAATAAAGATGCAAAGTAAAATAAACGGAAAAGGAAATAACTAAGTATTGGAAGATTAATATGATGAAAGATAGACCCGGGGGCCATATGTTTCACTAGTGGCTTCTCTCAAGAGCATAAGTATTACGGTGGGTAAACGAATTACTGTCGAGCAATTGATAGAATTGAGCATAGTTATGAGAATATCTAGGTATGATCATGTATATAGGCATCACTTCCACGACAAGTAGACCGAAATGATTCTGCATCTACTACTATTACTCCACACATCGACCGCTATCCAGCATGCATCTAGAGTATTAAGTTCATAAGAACAGAGTAATGCTTTAAGGAAGATGACATGATGTAGAGGGATAAACTCATGCAATATGATATAAACCCCATCTTTTTATCCTCGATGGAAACAACACAATATGTGTCATTTCCCTTTCTGTCACTGGGATCGAGCACCGCAAGATTGAACCCAAAGCTAAGCACTTCTCCCATTGCAAGAAAGATCAATCTAGTAGGCCAAACCAAACTGATAATTCGAAGAGACTTACAAAGATAAACCAATCATACATAAAAGAATTCAGAGGAGACTCAAATATTGTTCATAGATAAACTTGATCAGAAACCCACAATTCATCGGATCTCGACAAACACACCGCAAAAGAAGATTACATCGAATAGATCTCCAAGAAGATCGAGGAGAACTTTGTATTGAGATCCAAAGAGAGATAAGAAGCCATCTAGCTAATAACTATGGACCCGTAGGTCTGAAGTAAACTACTCACACATCACTGGAGAGGCCATGGAGTTGATGTAGAGGCCCTCCATGATCAATGCCCCCTCCGGTGGAGCTCCGAAAAAGGCCCCAAGATGGGATCTCTCGGGTATAGAAGGTTGCGGTGGTGGAATTAGGTTTTCGTGGTGCTCCTGGATGTTTGGGGGGTACATGGATATATATAGGAGGAAGAAGTACGTCGGTGGAGCAACAGAGGGCCCACGAGGGTGGAGGGCGCGCCCCCTGCCTCGTGGCTTCCTCCGTTGTTTCTTGACGCCTACTCCAAGTCTCCTGGATCACGTTTGTTGAGAAAATCATGTTCCCGAAGGTTTCACTCCATTTGGACTCCATTTGATATTCCTTTTCTTCGAAACCCTAAAATAGGCAAAAAAACAGCAATTTGGGATGGGCCTCTGGTTAGTAGGTTAGTCCCAAAAATGATATAAGAGTGTAAAATAAAGCCCATTGACATCCAAAATAGATAATATAATAGCATGGAGCAATCAAATTATAGATACGTTTGAGACGTATCAGTGGGTAACTTAAACTTGTCCACAAATCCCCTTGAAATGTATGAATGTGATGCACCAGTATCAAAAAGAACAAGAGCGGTAAATGACTTAACCAAAAACTTACCGATAACTGCATCTGGCTGCTCTTCAACCTCCTCCATGTTCACGTGGTTCACTTGTCCCTTGTTGAGATGGTTGGGCTTCTTCCCAGAGCTTCCATTGCCATTTCCATTATTTGCTTTAGGACATTCGGTGGCGTAATGTCCAGTCTCCCCGCACTTGAAGCAAGTAACATGACTTAAATCCCTCTTGGCGGGTGTGGCTAGGTTAGAGTGGTTCTGTTTACTGCCTACTCCATTCCCGTTTCCATTCTTGGGGCCACTGTGGTTATGCGAACTTCCTCCATTGTGGTTATGTCCTCCATGATTATGGGTATATCCTCCCGAGTTCGGGGTGAAACGAGGTTTCTGCTGAGCTCCTGAATTGTACCTCCTTTGTCCATTCTTCCTTTTGCGGCTCTTAATCTGATGCTGCTTCCCTTCAACCATAAGAGCCTTATCTACCAACTCCTGGTAGTTGTTAAATGTTGCCACCATTAACTGCATACTCATCTCATCATTCAGCCCTTCCATAAACTTCTCCTGTTTCGCGGCATCGGTGGCCACGTCATCTGGGGCATATCGAGCTAACTTGCTAAACTCATCCATGTACTGCCCCACAGTACGGTTGCCCTGGCATAAGTTGCGAAACTCCTGCTTCTTCATGCTCATAGCTCCAGTTGAAACATGAGCAGTGCGGAATACTTGTTGAAACTGCTCCCATGTGACATTGGCTATAGGAAAAGTGGTTGTATAATTCTTCCACCATAAGGCTGCAGGTCCATCCAATTGGTGTGTGGCAAATCGCACCTTCTCCGCATATGTGCAACCTACGGTGGTCAACTCCCTTCCTATCCTGCGTAGCCAATCATCAGCAACTATCGGCTCGGTGCTACTGGAAAACACCGACGGCTGCAACCTTAAAAAGCGGGCTAGGTTGTCAACTGGAGGGGGTGGCGATGGGTTGTTGTTATTGTTGTTGTTGTTGTTGTTGTTGCCTTGATTCTGAACTAGCAACTGCATCTATGTATTCTGCTGTTGGATCAACTGAGTGAGCTCCGGCGGGAAGACAAATCCGGGGTCACGTCTCGGAGGCATTTGATGGGTTTAGAGGGGAGATGTTAGAATAGAATGAGGTCTAATGAGAAAGCACTACCCTATGCACATGAGTCAAACACAATCATATCACACCAAATCAATTTCAAACAAGGGCATACAATCAATCTAACTATCTTTACAGTGCTCGGACTATACTATTTACATGGGGGAATACTACTGATCATATGGTGGTCATCTAGAAATTTTGATCGGTGGAAGACTCCATGATATCTGCTCCAGCTTCGTCTTCATAATCATCATCACTACTGTCGGGGTCGGAGTCGGTGTCGTCGATGATGATGTAGTCCTTGGGATGGTCGTCATCTCCTCCTGGCGCAGGGTCTCCCATGAATACTCCTAGCTTCCTTGTCAGGCCGTCATTCTTCTCTACTAGTATTGCGATTTCCTCCTCATATCCATCGTGTGTAGACTTGAGTTCCTCTTCTATCTCCGTGTTCCTGGTCATCGCCTTCTTAAAATCTATCATGTTTGTGCACATTTGCTTCTCCTGTCGACGAATGTGCTGGTTTAACTCCTGGATGAAAGCTGCAATGGACCTGTCCCTCCTGGTGCTGATCATCTCCCATTGCTCATCTCGGCGCCCACATATCTGGTAGATAGGGTCCTTAAGCTCCTTGTGATAAACTTCACCGATGCGTCCCATGGTGATGTGGGCTATCATGCTCTTGCCTAGACTCCAGGTTGGTGCATCAAAGGAAAACTCTATGGGCTCAGTGACTGGCGTGAATGTCCTTACGAGAACTTGAACTTGAATCATCCAACGCTTCTCTTCTGGTAAAGTGGCGGTGTAGGTCATGGTGAAGCTTAGTATTCCAATGTTCAGGTACCTAGTGACTTCCTTCAAGTGTCATCCAAAAGGTGTGTCTTCATCCGGCTGTGTAAACTTATTCCTTGTGTCCGCCATCCTATAGAGTAGAAGATGGAGAGAAGTCAGAAATGAGTAGAGAAGAGTGACCTATGGCTCATCTTAGTGGTCGTGTCCTACATTCAGCGTGTGCTCTGATACCATCTTGTAGCGACCCGACCTCAGATGGTCAAGTCTCTGTGCATGTGTCATCCCTGGGTCGGTAATGCTGACACACATAGTACTCGAAGGATTTATAACAGAGTAGCAATCACACACTTATTACATCGATAGTCTCAAAAGAGAATTTATTACAATAATATGGCTTAAGACCATTTAAATAAGATAACAGCAGAAGGCTTGGAAGATAAAGTGAGTCCATCAACTCCAACGACATAGCTGAGTGCACGACAAACGACCTAGCACACCTTACTCTTCGTCTGAAAAGTCTGCAACATGATATTGCAGCCCGAAAACAGGTCAGCACATGGAATATGCTGACAATATAGCACAATAGAGCAATGAACAGGTAAATGCTATCACTACATGCATATATGGCTGGTGGAGGCTCTATGGTTATAATATTTTTTGCGAAAAGCCAATTTTTTCCTACAACAAAGGAATATATTTTATTTGACTATCATGGTAGTTGTTAAACATTGAGAAGGTTCCTCAAACTCAATCCCAATTAGAAAGTAATTAACAACCCAACAAATTAAGTATTAGAGTGATGAGATCAATATGAAAATCCAAGATCCAGATACTCAAGATGTCCATAACCGGGGACACGGCTAACCATGATTAGTATGTACACTCTACAAAGGTTTGCGCACTTTTCCCCACAAGACTCAATCTCCTCCGTTGGATTTCTCGCACTACATGGTGTTGAGAAACGGATGACCAAGACACATTTTTTCAGTAGCATTAACTCTAACCCCGGGTAGACAGTACCAACCTACATCCCCTACATCTGCTAGCCTATCACTGGAAGAGGTCATGCAACTTACTCCACTATGCTAGAGCCCATAATAGCTTGTGGCTGCACATGGAAGTTTCTAGCATGAATAATCTTATGACCCCTTTGAGCCTAGGTGGCGAACCATAGGATGATCACACGGGTACTCCGGGATATCCTAGGACAACACTAGATTCTCTAGGTGCCCGCAACCAATCCACCCAGATGTGTGTTTAAGTAGCCACCTTAAGTTAACCATTAATTAACAATCTCACATCTGTCATGGATACTCTCAAACCCAATCCACGTCTACGAGCATAGCATGGTGATATAAGCATAACGTAGAAGTAACTCCCAAGGGTTTGATAATAAAAGGGAAATAGGTTCTACCTCATCATCTACTTCCCAAAACCCACATGTTAAGAGATCCTACTCATGCAATGTTTGGGGGTTGAAACTAATGCATAAAAACTGGGTAATAAGAGATATGATCAAATTGTTACTTGCCTTGCTGACGATCCGCAAAACCTAGTGACTCGTAGTAGCACGTTGCACACTCCGGGAATTCTATCGCAAACAAACAATAGCATACATAAGCAATCAAGCAAATATGCACAGGTAAAACTCATAAGAAGATCGAATCTGAAAATTCAACTAAAGAGATTCGATCTGCAAAAAGAATCAATCAAATTGGAGCTATGGAACTGAAACTACGGGCAAAAGAACTTCAAAATCAAATCTGCTTGCAACCAAATTTTAATTTGTCAAAAACCTTGTTCAAGTTGATTAAACAGAAAGACGGGTTCGAGACGAACATTTTGGCATTGGTTTCACTGGATTTGGACAAACGGTTAAGAAACGGCGAGCGTTTGAAGATCATGGGCTAATTTGCGATAAAAATAATCGCGGATAGGTCCCTGGCCGAAAATAAAATAAAAGGAAAAGACTAACGAACGAACGTTCGCTTTCTGATCCTAACCGGCGAAAAGCGTTCGTAAAAACGAACGAACGAACGGACGTCCGCTAAATAACTAAACCGAGAAAACCGAACCGATAAAAAACGCATATAGGGTTTTAAAAAAACCGATCGGTTTTTACCTAAACCAAAAAAAACCAACGGCGGATCCGGCGAACGGTGGCGGCGCAGGCGGCGGGTGGCGTGCGGCGCGGGTGGCGTGCACGGCGGCTGCGGCGCTAGGGTTGGGGTTTGCGAGGCGGGGCGGCTTGGTGGGCTAGGGCGGCCTCGAGCGGCGGCTTATAATGCCTACCCGACACGAGACTCGGTCGGTCACGGCCCGTTTTGGAACAAAATGAACATTTTCTTGGTCTAAAATGCAATTTTGAAAGATGAATTTTTTTTCAATTCAAATAAATAGCAATAAAATTCGGAAAAAAATTATTTATTTGATTTTAATATTTTTCCTCCAATATTTCGTTTATTTTGGAGAAGTCATATTATCTCCTCTCATATAGTTCTTAATATGAAATATTTTTGGAGAGGAAAAACAATAAAACGAAAGTGATCCACTTTTCAATATTTGAGAAAATTCAAATATGAAAACAGTGAAATCCCCAACTCTCTCCGTGGGTCCTTAAGTTGCTTAGAATTTCGAGGATCGCAAAACAAAATGCAATAAAATATGATATGCATGGATGACCTATGTATAACATTCCAAATAGGAAATTTGGGATGTTACACGCACCCCCTATCTCGTGGGCCCCCTGATGCTCCAACGACCTCAACTCCAACTCTATATATTCACGTTCGGGGAGGAAAAAATCAAAGAGAATGATTCATCGCGTTTTACAATACGGAGCCGCCGCCAAGCCCTAATATCTCTCGGGAGGGCTGATCTGGAGTCCGTTCGGGGCTCCCAAGAGGGGAATACGTCGCCATCGTCATCATCAACCTTCCTCCATCACCAATTTCATGATGCTCACCGCCATGTGTGAGTAATTCCATCGTAGGCTTGTTGGACGGTGATGGGTTGGATGAGATTTATCATGTAATCGAGTTAGTTTTGTTAGGGTTTGATCCCTAGTATCCATTATGTTCTGAGATTGTTGTTGCTATGACTTTGCTATGCTTAATGCTTGTCACTAGGGCCCGAGTGCCATGATTTCAGATCTGAACCTATTATGTTTTCATGAATATATGTGAGTTCTTGATCCTATTTTGCAAGTCAATAGTCACCTACTATGTGTTATTATCCGATAACCCCGAAGTGACAATAATCGGGACCACTCCCGATGATGACTATAGTTTGAGGAGTTCATGTATTCACTAAGTGTTAATGTTTTGTTCCAGTACTCTAATAAAAGGAGGCCTTAATATCCCTTAGCTTCCAATAGGACCCCGCTGCCACGGGAGGGTAGGACAAAAGATGCCATGCAAGTTCTTTTCCATAAGCACATATGACTATATTCAGAATACATGCCTACATTACATTGATGAACTGGAGCTAGTTATGTGTCACCCTATGTTATAACTGTTGCATGAGGAATTGCACTGACATAATTATCCATCACTGATCCATTGCCTATGAGCTTTTCACATATTGATCTTTGCTTAGTTACTTTTTCGTTGCCACTGTTACAATCACTACAAAAACTATTACTATTATCTTTGCCACTGTTACCGTTACTTCCATATTCCTTTGCTACTAAATACTTTGCTGCAGATATTAAGTCTTTCAGGTTCGGTTGAATTGACAACTCAACTGTTAATACTTGAGAATATTCTTTGGCTCTCCTTGTGTCGAATCAAAAAATTTGGGTTGAATACTCTACCCTCGAAAACTGTTGCGATCCCCTATACTTGTGGGTTATCACATCCTATGCGAGGGAGGGAGGCGCCCCGCCTGTCGGCATAGGTCCTGAGGTGGTGCCGTTGGAGACACCGTTCTCCTGAAGCTCCTAGATACGCAGTTGCTTCTTCTTTTTGGGACAGCCTCAGGTGGGTAGATGGCACCTTCATTGTCTGGGTCTTCGGTCGCTGCAGCCTGGTAGGCGCGCTCTAGAGAGCACACTGCATCCTTCTCCTCGCAAGCGACCGTGATGACGCCGCAGCTCCCTGGCATCTTGAGGACGTTGTAACCATGATGGGTCACTGCCATGAACTTGGTCAGGGCCGGATACCCAAGGATGGCGCTGTACGGAAGGCGAATGTGGGCGACGTCGAAGTCGATGAGCTCGGTGTGGTAGTCGTCGCGCTTGCCGAAGGTGACAAGGAGGCTGATTTTCCCTATCAAGGTGGTGGAGCCATCGGCCACTCCTGAGAAGGGTTTGGTGGGCTGCAGCTGATCATATGGCACTTGGAGGCGATTGAACGTGTCGACAGAGAGAACATTGAGCCATGCGCCACCGTCGATGGGGGTCTTGGTCACAAGGACATTGCTGATGATGGGCAAGCAGAGCATCGGGAGGGCGCCGACAGTTGCCGCGCACTTGAGCTGGTCGGGCAAGCTGAAGGTGATGGTGTACTTGGACCACCTGAGCGGGCGCGTGGCCTCGAGCCTGGGATGGGCCGCGTTCACCTCACAAGCAAACTGCTTGAGATGCGTTGGGAGGCTGGGGCCTGAGCGCCACCCGGGATGCAGGCGATGGCGCAAGGCTCCTGAAAGCCCCCAGCCCCCTCGTCCCGGTGGTGGTCATTGTTCCTCCTTGGTGGTGGCGGCAGCGGAGGGAGGCCAGCGTTGCCCGGAGGGCGGTCCTCAGGAGGCTGGTCCCTCCAAGCGCCCTCACGAGGCTGATCCTGCCAGCGGTCCTTGTGAGGGCGGTCGCGCCACTCCTGGCACGGGCCGTGGTCATCCCAGCGCCCTTCACTTCTGCCTCCTCCACGGTCGTAGCCACGGTCGTTACGCTCAGGGCGTCGTCCGAAGCGCCCATCGCGGATGGCCCTGAGCTCCTGACAGTCATTGGTGTTGTGGCTGTGTACGTTGTGGAAGGCGCAGAACGGGCGGTTGGCCTTGGATGACTCTGGGTGGTCGCAGCTGCGCTTCATCTCTGGCTCCGCCACGAGCACGGCAGTCCCCTTGCGCTTCACGTCCTTGGTATTTTCCTTCTTGTCTTCTGGGTCGGTAGCTGGAAGCTCGAGGAGGGAAAGGCGTCTCTCCTCAATTCTCGCGCACTTGGTTGCCATATTGAACATCTCCAGAGCCGTGCACAGGTCCTCGTGTACGGTGAGCTCCTCCTTCATCTTGACATCACGGACGCCATCAGAGAATGCCGAGATGATGGCCTCGTCCGTTACCTTGGGGATCTTGAGGCAAACGCTGTTGAAACGTTGGATGTACTTCTGCAGCGTTTCCCCTGGCTGCTGCTTGATGCGCCGCAGGTCATCAGCGGCAGGTGGGTGGTCGCGAGTGCCTTGGAAGTTGGTGACGATACGCTCGCGCATCTCGTCCCAGGAGGAGATCGATCTCGCGGGCAGGTTCAGGAGCCACGAGCGCGCGCCATCTTTGAAAGCCATGGGAAACCAGTTCGCCATGACCTTCTCGTCGCCGTTGGCCGCCTCGATGCTCAGCTCGTAGAACTGCAGGAACTCAGCAGGGTCGGGGGTGCCGTCGTAGCATGGAGGCAGATCGGGCTTGAATTTGTTGGGCCAGACAATGCTGCGCAGCTCAGGGGTGAAGGCTCGACAGCCCACGGTGGTGACTGGAGCCCACCATGGAGGTGGAGCCTGATCTTGGTATCCACGCGCCGCCGCTGCCGGCGGCGCGCGGTCTTGACGCGGTGGTGCTGGGAGCGCAGGAGCACCTTCTCGCGGCCGCGGGATTTCCTGGCAGCTTCCTTCTTCACGCGCGGGTGCCCTATGCGGTGGGTCGTGGCGCGGGGCCGTGCGCCTTGGTGCGAGGGTGACGTCTTGATGTGGTGGTGGTGGAGGTGCTCCATGGGCTACGTCGCCCGCTACAGGAGGCGGACGAGGCAGCGAAAGGGGCGGTGCAGGGGAGCCCCCAGTGGCGCTGACGAGCTCGACGATGCGGTCCAGCCAATCCTCGGAGAGGTCGTCGACCGGGCGGTAGCGCAGGAGCGTGGGACGACGAGCCGGCTAGAGTCAACGACGGGGTGGCGATGCGTCTGTCTCTCCGCATGGAGCGGTGCATCGACGAAGCTTGCTGCTCGTTCTTCGCCGGACCGGTGGCGGCGTTGGCAGCGGGTGATGGAGAGTTACGGGGAGGCCCACCGACGGGCGCCGTCTGGGCGACGCGAGCATTGAGAGCGGCTCGGCGCTCGGCGCGGGCTCGACGAGCGTCAGCCATGGAAGCGGTGGAGCAGTGGGGTGTCGACCGATGGAAGAGAGGTTTCAGCGCGCCCCTACCTAGCGCGCCAAATGTCGGATTATGGGTTCCGGCTAACCCTTGAGAGGTTCAAATTCTGGGGTGCTCACGAAGAACACTCTCTTCCCGACTCGCTCGCTCAACGATTTCACGGCCTAACTCGACAAACCCAAAGAACAAGAGACACGGGGGGTTTATGCTGGTTCGGGACACCTTGCGGTGTAATACCCTACTTCAGTTTGTGGGTGGATTGCCTCGAGGGGCTGAGGATGAACTAGTACAGTGGATGAGCAGCCTCAGGAGGTGAGGTGTTCTTGAACTCGATGAGCTGTGGTTGAGCGAGTAACCTGAATGATCCGTCCCTTCTACGGTGGTGGGTAAGTCCTATTTATAGTGGCCTTGGTCCTCTTCCCAAATGTTTACGCGGAAGGGATCCCACAACGGCCAAGTTTGAAATGGGACAACTAGTACAAGCTATCTTGACAAAAGTAGTCTTCGCCCGCCAAAGGCTCTGGTGGTGACATTGTTGTGGACTCCGCGATGACCTCCGTCCTGTCGTCCTGCTGGTCTTGATCTTGTTGCACATTTATGGAAACCTTTGCCAGATTCCTCGGGACCCCGCGTCTGCGCTTGCCTAGCACCAAAGAGGAAACTGGTACACTGCGTCCGCTGGCGCCCGCCTGGCCTTGATCGTCATGTCTCACGTCACGTGAACCTCGCGAGGTGCCCCTTGCATAGATATATTCGCTTCTCGGGAGCCAACCTAGAGAGGCTGCCCTCAAGGAGGTCTTGGTGTCGTCCGTCTCACGAGGCTCGGTCCCTCGCGAGGGTCTTGAGTTGTTGTTGTTGAAGATGGGCTGTACCGGACCGTTAATGGAGCCATGCCATAGGCCAGTCAAGTCTGGGTACCCCCATTCTCAGGACGCTGGCACTAGGAATAAACGCACTCTATTCCACCGAGATTAAATCATCAAGAAGTGGCCGCAAACGGTTCACCAGGTAATTTGAAATGACCTAGTAAATCACATTGCATAGGCTAATAGACCTGCAATTACACTATTTTGTAGATAAATCTTTGACTACTACAATCACGCTTCAAGGTACTTCAATTCCGCTGGAAAAACCTAGCAGTGGAGGCTATTCAGATATACTACTAGTAAATTGCATGCAAATAACTAGCACGAATGATGAGTTACATGTGTACAGATTTGTGGATCATTAGTGTTTGCTTGCACTTGGGCCCTTGTGTTGGGGGATTTAGTCGCTTGTAAAAATTTCAATCAATATGGTTGTCATATGCTCTTTCAGTGTGCGTCGAGAATTCATTTAAAAAATTAAAAAAGAGGTACGCGGTGAGCGTGGATCGAACACGCGACCTTCAGATCTTCAGTCTGACGCTCTCCCAACTGAGCTATCCCTGCTTGATGCAACCTACGCCTGAAAAGCGTAAATATACCGGTATTCTGCTCCTAAGTAGAGGCATACGCGTTGACTGTTCTAAGTAGTCCTGTCTCCTTCGTCACTCAGGCCGTCAGGCGGCAAGTGGATGTGTACGATAGCAGCGCGCTCTCCGTTAATTTCACCTCCCATCGGCAAGTCCCGCAGCAGGCCCACAACAAAGAAAAAAAAAAACAGTGCACGAAAGCAACAGATGTTGCGGATCTTCCCCCAGACCCAGCGAGAAGCTGGCAGTGGCACGTGGTTTTGCAAGGAGTGTACGTACAACACCAAGTCACCAGCCCCAGTCCATCCAAAAATAAAAACACCGGTAAGACTCTAACATGCCGATCCAAACGGACGATGATTTTGTCATTTTTTATCTGTTTGAATCGGCCGCCCGCTCGATATTCATTCTGTTTATAATTTGGATTAGCAATGCGTCTAACGCGCCGACCTATATTTACCCACGTGGCCAGCCTGCCGCCGGTTTTAAACAAATATACACACATTTTGCATAGTTTCACAAGTAAACAAAAATAACATAGTTTCACAACCAAATAAATTTAACATAGTTTTACAAGTCAAATAAAAAATAAATTGTCTCAAATACATTTTAAAAAATATACATTTATTGGTTGCCAACATGAGCCCATATATACTCAACCAAATCATTTTGCAGCTGCATGTGAGTTTTCTAATCACGCATTTCATGATGAATTTGGATGGACTGCGCAACATTGCGGCTCCTCCTCCGTGCTCAGGTACAAGCCGCACAACACTCTCACCTTAAAACTGAAACCCTTGATTGTAAATACATTCCGAGCGTTCATCCTCTATGGTCATATTGTGCATGCTCACACAAGCAGTCATCACCTTCCACAACTTCTTGGTGCTCCAATTTATAACAGGATACTGAACGATTCCCCGTGGAGATTGCAGAACACCAAAGGCACGCTCGAGATCCTTTCTAGCACTCTCTTGCTCTTGTGAAAATCCTCTTCTCTCCGACAGAGTCAGGGATTATCTTCACAATAGTGGTCCACTGATGATAGATATCGTCACCTAGGTAGTATCATTTGTCGTAGTTGTGGCTGTTGATGGTAACACTCACTGGCGGGTTGTTTCCTTCGGCAAGCCTTGCAAACACCGGCGAGCGTTGAAGCACGTTGATATCATGTGCGATCCGGCCATGAATAAAGAGTGCCAGATCCAGAGATCTTGTGAGGCCACTGTCTCAAGTATGATAGTGCATGCCCTGACATGGCCCTTATACTGCCCTTGCCAAGCAGAAGAGCGGTTCTTCCACTCCTAGTGCATGCAGTCTATACTACCAAGCATCCCTGTGAAGCCCCTGCTAGCATTCATCGCCAACAAGCGGGCTGTATCTTGAGCAGTCGTCTCTCTCAAGTACTCAGGGCCAAACACGGCAATCACAGCTTTGCAGAACCTGTACATGGACTCTAGGGATGCAGACTCGCTCATAAGAACGTACTCATTAATGAGATCACCGGGCATTCCGTATGCAAGCATCCGGATGGCAGCAGTGCATTTCTGATAAGATGAGAAGCCAATCTTTCCAAGGGCATCCTCTTTGCACTCGAAATAATTATCGTATCCGACCACCCCTCTCTAATATGGTTGAAAAGATGCCTAGCCATACGGAAACACCGACAGAATTTTTGATGTTTGAACAACATGTTGGTTAATTATGCCAAAGTAGTCTTTCCAAAGAAGGAAATGGCCGCTCTCTCGGTTGCGATTCAGTGCCGGAATATGGCCCAGGATCGAGCCTCGGAACAACCGGTGCTGCCTATTAAGGTGGTCATGGACTAACACGGCAGCCAACATCTCCTCCTCATCATCGAACGAGGAATCATCGGAGTCGCATAGGAAATTGTGGAAAAAGAACTCGGCGGCGGAGTCCATTTTTGTACCTTGAGGCAAACTATCGAACAACTTGTGGGCATCGACGAAGAAGCTGGCCGACGAAGAGACGCGCGCCTCCCCTGAACTAGGTGGCTGGCCTGGCGGCGTGGGACGAGCATGCCGGCGTCAGGACAGCGGGCGGTGTCGGACGAAGGAGCTGGTCGGGGGCGGGGAGGCGGCTTTTCCTGCTCACGGCGACGTCGGACTGGGAGGGGGTGGGAGGCTGTGGTGGCTTGATGGTGAGGCGGTGGTGGCGGTGACGTGGGAGGTGGCGGTGATGGAGGAGGTGTGTCGGCACGGGCTGCTGGCAGAGGCACCGTAAATGGGTGGCAGTGGTGACGGGGCGGGGCGGGTGAGGACTTGTTGATATGGGTGGAAGAGGATAGCCAATGTGCCACCGACTAGCGGGCTAAGGAGAGGAATAGGCGCGTGTCCGCGCCGACGCAAATCGGACTCAAAATTGGGTCGGAAATGGATCGGCAGTCGGACAAAAACAGACACATGTCCGTTTGGGTCGGTGCATTGAGTCGGCTTTTTAGTCCATGCCGACCCAAATAAGCACGCGCAGACAAAATGTATCGGCGTGTTGAAGTTGCTCCAAGTCACCGGGCATATCCATTCAGTCCAGAGACCTCAGATCAGCCTATCAGAGCACGCAGCTGGTCACCACCAACCAGCCCGGACGCCAA
Source organism: Triticum aestivum (assembly GCF_018294505.1). Lineage (NCBI taxonomy): Eukaryota > Viridiplantae > Streptophyta > Magnoliopsida > Poales > Poaceae > Triticum > Triticum aestivum. Next base: position 622,018,976 of record NC_057797.1, read on the forward strand.
GGACAGGCAGGTTGGTGTAACCGGCCGTCACGGTCACAGTCACAGCCTCACCGAGCATAGCATGCTTCTTGAGTCGCAGCAAAAATATGCTCCGCGTCGCAATGCTGGATGCACCGCTGTATTTTGTAACGTGGAGCTCTATTTTCTTTTTCTTTTTCTGAAATTTACGTGGAGCACTTAATATTACTTCCTTCGTTCCGAATTACTTGTCGCAGATATGGATATGGATGTATCTAGATATATTTTAATTCTAGATACATCTATTTCTACGACGAGTAATTTGAAACAGAGGGAGTATCTGCGAGCATGGCAACGTGAACCGTTGGGGGTGCAGACAGAGTGCAGAGATCTGCATTCCGTCAGGTGAGGTAGGGCAGCTCTCTTTCAGCCAAATGGCCTACAGCTTGGCACCAATAATGGCCGGAGAAAACAGCCCGAGCCTTTCATCAGGGCAAAGTGGCAGAGGCCGTTAGCAGAGCAGCGGCGGCAGCGGCAGCTTTTGCCCCAGCAGCAGCAGTATCGCAGAGATAAAAGCGAACCCACGATTAAAGTAAATCTGCTAAACATCAATCTAGATCATTGTCTCGCAGCAAAGCGCAGCCCTGCCATGTAGTAGTACTACGTAGTGTGATGGCCGTGCGCCAAATGGGTCATCTCGTTCCATCATTGCTCGACAGTTACCGCAGATGCCAGACACACCACACCAGATAGATAGAGAGCCTTTGCATCGGCAAAACGATTCCTACAGATAGAGGGAGAGGCTTCCATTGAAGCAAAACAACAATCGAGTGGTACAAGAGTGGCACTGTGTTAGATAGATCAATCGTCACTCACAGACAGCAGGGAGTGGCAGTGGCGTAATACACTGTAGTAACAACTAGTGACAAGCACAATCACAAATCCGACGAGATGGAGCGGTGGTAAGATCTAGCATAACAGGCTTGTATCTACAGTTGCTACCTTGGAATCTCTGATGCTGCTCAGATTCTCGATTAATTCTTTCTTCCCGGACCAAAAACCACGCAAAAGAAAACACACGGTGCACGCAAAGGAGAAAGGAAGCAAAAGAAAGTACGTAGGGCAAGCCACACAGCAACAAGAACAGCTGACTCCAAGAATTAGCCACGGGCGGTCAGCTAGCGCATGCGATCACGTAGACAGGCGAGCGGCTCCGCGGCGGCGGTCACCGGGACTCCTCCTCTGGCCGCCTGGAGGCGCCGGAGAGCGCGGAGAGCAGGTTCAGGTGGTGGTGGTGCCCCTGCGCCACCGACGACGCGTACGCCTGCGCCTCCAGCGACGGGGAGAGGCCCCAGGGCACGGGCCGGGCCTGCAGCGCCTCCCAGAAGGACGGCGCCGCCTCGTGCTCGTGCTCCTCGCGCGGCCGCTTCCCGAGGAGGGAGACGGCGGCGGTGGAGGGCGCGGAGGAGCAGGAGAAGACGGCCGGGGTGGTGCCGGAGCCGGTGGCGGCCAGGATGGACGGCTCGGCCTGCCGCAGCAGCCACTCCACGGTCTGCCCGTCCGACTTGAGCCCCAGCTCGCGGGTGAGCTGGAACACGCGCGCCGCGCACACGATCGGCATGCGCACGCGCCGCCCGCGCCCGTTCACCTTGCTGTGCCGGTCCTTGGCGCCCTTGGCCGCGCCGGCCTTTCTCGGCGCCGGCACCGGCACCGCCACCACGGCGTCGTCCGCGGCCTCGGCCGACGAGAAGCCGGGCATTGCCATCGTCTGGGACATGGGCGTGGCCGTCGGCATTGCCATGGGCCGGTAGAGCTGGAAGGTGGCGGCGTCGCGAGATGCCATGGCTAGCTGCTGGTGGCTGAGCTTCCGTTCGGGTGGCGCACAGATGTGTGGGGAGGTGATCTGATGGGGATGGATGGATGGATAGGGCCTTGTCCGCTTGGTCCCTGACCCAGTGGAGTGCAAATTTATAAAGGGGCCTCAGGTTTCACGTTCATTTTCTTTGTATATTCTTTTTATGCCCTCTGATACGTCACAAGTATGTACCACAAAGGCATACACATTTCAGAGGGTAGATGTCAGAAAAATGCACGTATGAAGCTGCTTTACATTGACTCTGCATGAGGAAAATACACAGACTTTGACTTTGTCGAAATTGCACATATGAAGTTGATTCACATGATGAAAAACAATTTAAAAGCAATTGTGACGAAAATTATGAGTGAGTCCAACTTGAACATGAGGTTTTTTGCGGGTTTGAAGATGAGGTTTTCAGCTTTTGGGGAGCTCCATATGCAATTATTGGGAAGTACGTAAACAGATGGAGGTATCTGAAGTTCTGACCCTGAAAACCTGAATGTAGCACTTGGCTCAAGAAGTCTGCAGTGCAGTGGAGAGGACAGGAGCACTGCGGCCGTGCAGGAACAGGCATGGAGCACTGCAGCAGGAGCGCTGTGCAGACAGCACTGTGCACTGTAGGCATTGGGGGGCAGGCCACATGGGGTCTTCGTCCGGTAGCTCTCGCCTCTACGGACGGCTCTATTATCTATCTTACCTTGCTCAAGCCTCTGTAACATTGATCTGCATAGAGAGAGCTTTCGAGGTTTGCAAATTTTTTGTGGTGTCGCATTGCATTCCATTGGCTTCCGGTAGGCCCTCTGAAATGCTGAAATCATGAAATGTCATTTGTCATGCCTAGCTCATGCAAAGCGTCCGTATGCAAAGAAAGGGGAAAAAAAAGACTTGCATAGTTGCATGGATGCTATTCCCCTGGAAATGGCGATAGCCTGATGGAGACCCAGCTACGGATCAGGTCATTTTCAGCCGATATTCAGCGAGACTGATAAACAGATTTGTACGAGTCATTTTCAAACAAAAGGCCAGGTTACGGGTGCAGCAGATGGTGCGATGCAGACGGACGGCGATTGTCCATGAGGATATTAGGGGAAGCAGTGAGTGGAGATTCCCCTGCGGAGAGCCGGATGAGGGGAGACCCTCACGTCCGGTTCGGAGGGCGGGGATATCCCGACCCTACTATCATTATGCCTTTGCAATGTTACTTGGTTCAACTCCATTTGTGACCTTTTCTCGTATGTGGGACTCTCTATCTTCTTGGGTAGATACTAGATCGTCTTTCATTTTGTTAGTGAGTAGTTTTCTTATTAATAAGTCAAGTCAAGAGTAATAAGAGAACTGTAGGAGCTTGCCAGGACGGCTTGGTAAGCAAGCTACCTGTTATGTAGGCGCCAACTCCCAGTTCTTTCTCTTCTTTCTTTTTGATTTTTTATTCTCGTTTTTTTTACTAAACGTATAATCTCCTTTCCGGGGAAGGGGTAACATAGACGGAGGCACATGTAGACAGATACAGACTTTTTCAATCTTTTGCCTAAGCGAAGTAGTTGATCCCTCCGAGGTAAGGGCGAATCGAGACCGAAAGCTACTAATAAAATAGCATAATCTGAACACATAGCTGAACACATAGTTTAAGTAGAAACTGTTAAAGCTCCCTGGTCTCGAAACGGCCGGCTTTGGTTCAGCTCTCGGGGCCACCTTACACACTAATAAAATCGTCAGCTTCCTTCCCCACTCATCGCCCTCACTTTAAGACAAAAAATCCAATTCGATTCAAAGATCGGAATCATACCTCCAGCGGGCAAGGTCGGCTCAAGAAATGGAAGTTGTGAGATGGAAAGAAAACCACGAAAAAAGAACTGAATTAGGGATCAATCCATACGCGGCTTGCCTTCTCCCCTTCCCCATAGTAAGCCAGCCAATAGTAAGTACCCTAACTTAAGAAGTTCTCTTAGCTAGCGCATGTCCATTAATGTGACCACCGCATGCTCCTGCATGAGTTTCATGAATGGTTTGTTTTCGAATCCTATCTCTCTGGGGAAAGGTATCTTTTTTCAATTCGAACAACGGTATCCCTACCTGGCAAACTATCCTCGTTTTCGAAGTCCCTAGTTTTGTCCTCTGCTGTAGTATTCCGGTTAGTAGACGGCTTCCTTCATCGGAAATCTAGCCAGTGCTTTCCATTAGGTGTGCAACGAAGGATAGCCTTGCTTTTCTTCTGATTCTGATTCAGTCCAAAGATAGAGACAAAAGAAAGGTAATTATTGAATCGGACTTGGCTTCTTTTTCGGCATGGGCAAAGGTTTGGCAATTCCACCATTAGCAAAGGTTTAATCGGTTGACGGTATCCTTGGCGAAAGGCACCTGGTGAGAGTAGCTGCTGCTGCTGTGCTACCTCCAACTATGAAGTTCAGCACATGAACAATACAGAGTACTTTGTTTCCAAAAACAATACAGAGAACAAGACCACAAGAAAACAATTTAAAAGAACTAGTTTTAGGCAGCAGCATCTGGACAACAGGCTTAAAAGCTTCCAGAAAAATGATAGCACAGACAGCCGAAACAATTTTCCTAATATTTCTTTAACTTGACCTTTTTGCAGTACATCTAACAGCATATAGGGGAATGCCTTTTTTATATTACATTTGCACCAAACCAAGCTATTCTTAATACTAATTCCTTTGCATAGATACTTTCCAAAGTGCTGAGAATAGCAACAGAGAGAAAACGCTGCAGAAGATATCACAATTGAATTACTAACCTGGTACTTGTTCATAGATTTTCTAGCATCTTCAATAAGCTTTGATTCTTACTCAAGTAGTTTGGTTTGTAGTGTCGTTTTTTTTCTTGACTCTAGTAGTGTAGTTAGCATGCCTTCCGTTCCTTGCTTGCTTATGCACTTTTGAATTAAAGACGACCTTTCAATTCATTATTGACTGGATAAAGTAGTATTAGTTAATATACGCTGATTCAGACAAATCAAAAATAAGAGACAGTCTTTTTCGATACTGTATGCTGGGACAGACCTGTAGGTGAGCACAAGCACAGCCAGCCTTCCACCTCTTTATACTTATGTTTAGCAGTGTACCTGGTCTTACTTCTTTTTCATTTTACGCTTGTGTCCCAAGCTTGCAAGTTCGAAGAAGAGTATTGTATTGACCTGAATCAAGTTGTTTGCCTACCCGCCGTTATGTCTTAGCTAGGAATGAGCTGTGAACAAAATAGAAATAGTTGTTACTTGAGTCGATAATGACTTTGTGTCGGTTTGCTATTTTCTATAAATTGGACTGGTACCATGTATTGTAACATAAGCTTTTGTATAAGAGCTGAGATGTAGTTAAGATTACACTGGATCCTCTCTCTGTTTTGTTGCTTCCTTCCATTATCTCCAACAACTGGTATCAACACTAGGAACCTTCACGGTCAGGGTTGATTTTCTTAGACCACTATGAACACTTGTAATTGGTTCTTTCTACTTCAGGCATGGTTCTCTCTAGTTAGTGGAAGAGTGTACAACATAGGGATTGGTATCAGTCACACATTTAGGAAAGAAAGTGAAAGGGGAGGGCAAGAGCGGTTCGAAGGTCAATGAAATGATAAAAAAACACCAGGTCGAGTTCGCTTCTCCCTTCCTTTTGGTGTTTAGGATGTGAAGTTTATATAAGAAGAGAGGAAAGGGGAACTGCGCTAAATGGATAATTTCATCCTGGTGATGGGCTATTCCAATGGGCATGCATCTGAGATATGGGCTTTGAGCGTAGGAACGCCCACCTTTACAAGAGCTCAGTTCTAAGATTGTTTGCGCGCAGGCACCACTACTATTCTGTCTTTTCTTGTTATGCATCCGGTCCTAGAAATCTTTTTTTTTCTGACCGGAGGAAGAGAAATAAAAACGTCACTTCGCTCGCCTTGGGGGACCTAATTAGGAGCTGATTGATTTCTTTAATAGATATGAAGATGCCTTGAATGAACCCAAGCAAGCCGAAATAGAATACTATAAGTATGAAGTGGACATCTATGGTTTAATTGGAAACATCTCTTTTCTATTTAGATTTTGCCAGTGCCTCCCTTTGTGGCAGAGCGAGCGCCTTGACTAAGATAGATTGACTCTTTCATTCTTTATTTTATTTTATTCTAGTTCCAATCGTTTGAGGAAAACCCCCTTTGGCATCAATGAAACTCTGTTATATAGGAGTTCAAAAACCTCATTTCGTTTGAGAGATAGTGGAATTTCTTCTTTCAACACGTACATCGACGAGGGTGTCGATGACTTGAGTGAGGAATGGTCATGTGCTAGAGGCCGTACCTTTGGAGTAAGACCTCAACAAGGGGGTGTGCAGTTTAAATGTAAATGACGAGCATGGAGAGGCCAAGGTCATTTGTAATTAGGTGTGGCTGATGCAAGAAGACTGGCGAGCTGTCCATGGTGAGAAAAGTTGTGATGCTACTGCAGGGGGCATCCTGGTGTAGTTGAGGGCGCAGAACTTCTGTGCGGGTACAACTGGCACTTAAAAGACCTTCCGTGTAGATGAGTTCTCTTGAGTGAGACTAATCGAGTTACGAAGAAACCTTTGCGATGGTGCTGTGCAGTTGGGTTCTCTATGGAGGAACTTCGTTGTGGGGACCAAGGGGTCTTCTTAAGAAGAGTTGCTTTGATGAAAAGAGTGTAGCCATGATGGCAAGTCAAGGTGGGGCCCTGTGAAGGCAAGCCTTGTGTATGTTGGCGTGATGACGAGAGAAAGGAAATGCCCAGGAACAATAGCTGTCCGTAGCACACCCTGCAATGACTTCGACCAGCGGACCAGCCTATCCAATACCCTACGCCATGACCTTAGAAGTTCGTACCCCATGATATTCAATGACACCCGTAGACATTTGATCATTCATACCTCACAGTACGCTTTCTTTCTTTTTTTGGACTTTGAATTCCAAGCGAAGGAAGCTCAGTGAAAGATAGACTGGGATTTGACAGCAAGAAGAAAGCAATCATAGTACGCGGCACACACCGCTGACGAATGAGATTGACGTCCCAAACCAACACAGGTTCAAGACTAAGTGCAGAACCAAGAATGCCGTGGATAGAAAAGTGAGTGCTTCCTCAAGCTTCATGAAGGAAGGGTCCAAGGACCTAAGCGACAACCTCTACGAAAAAGAAAAACCTATATATAGATAGTGGTATGTGTTCGCTGACACTAAATAGACTTGGCTCGGGGCAGAACTGAGTGGAGGCGCTTACCCTTCTCCAACAAGCGTTCCACCACGCGGCGATTGATTACCGCTTTCCGTCTCAATCCGTTCCAGACCAAGCCCCTTCTCTGATCGGGGGAAGGTCATTCTAAAACATCAGATCTCCCATTGATGCTGATCAAAAATAAGTTTATCCACCTAGAATATATGATAGGTACCGAAAGATTGGATGTCATTTCTAAACACCAGGCGGGACGAGCAGCCCTATACCACGTGTAGCCACACTCTAGTGTCCTTTTCTATTTAGTTGGACAGATCACTTCAGAAAATCGTATAAAAATCAAGCAAGAAAACGGATGCGCTAACGCGCAACGGCTTTCGCGCTAGTTGCTCAAAAAATCGTATAAAAATCAAGCAAGAAAAAGGTTCTGGCAGGCTGCGTGGGACTGTAAATCCTCTTTCGCTGGCTGGGCCCTTTGGACTCGAAATCCAAACGGAGTGAGTGGTTCGATTCCACTCTCAGAACGAGACTGAACGAAATAAAATGCAAGTGAAACGAGACGAGAATCAAATTGTAGGCTTCTTTCCTAAAAGCGGTGGTTCTCGCCTCCCCGTGCCCAAAGCGGGGTGGGCGACAGCGCTGCGGTTCTTTTCTTTATCGATCGGGTAGATCCATATGTTCTGAGGGGGGGACGAGGTGTAGCGCAGTCTGGTCAGCGCATCTGTTTTGGGTACAGAGGGCCATAGGTTCGAATC